>NC_056734.1:643190313-643317813 GCF_019279795.1 Protopterus annectens | reverse complement strand
TGAACTTAGCTGATTCTGAAATCAATGTACTTAATAAAGGTCTTTGTTTTATTCCTTCCTTCATTTTATGTTCCTGATGTCAAAACATTTTGTCATTATCGTTGTTGTCTTTATTTGCTGTGGATATCATTCTGTGGGGGGGCCTGGTTATATTATGAAAATGGTAATTTGTTTGTGACTTTTATATATATATATATATATATATATATATATATATAGAGAGAGAGAGAGAGAGAGAGAATGTGAATGAGGGAGAGAGATAACATAAAACTATGTACAAGAGAAGTGATTCATTTTATGGCATACATGGACGTTCTGTACTAGACTCACATTGGATGTCCTCCTCCTCAGCACCAACATAAATTATTCTGTGAGAAGCTCCTCAGGCTTCTGGAGCTGTCTGCAACCCTGACAGCAGACACACACATATCGCATCTTTTCAGTACAGTCAATGGCGGTTCAGTAGCAGAACTGCTACCAGTAGACATCCATTCATGGGCAACATCAGCTGCTTTATGTTTCACATTTTTTTCATGTCACTTGCATAATGCCTTACTTTTTGGTAGTCGAGTACATGTCCTCCAACAGCATTGATGTCACTGACCACCTGCTCCCAGATACATTCATGGGAGAACTTGCTAACTGTTCCCCTCTCTAACAGGAATTAGTCATGTCTCTGTAGTGCCTGTATGAACACTTCATTATCCACATTTGTATGTGGCAGATTACAGGGACCAGATCTTGGGCACCCTAACACTCTAGGGAAAAAAGGAATTAAGTGAAAAGTGTGATTGTTAACAAAATGAATATATATGAATTTATTCAGGCATCATACACAAAAACAATAAAATGTAAGGGTCTGTATGATTACACACAAATGTAATACATAAATGTAGCACCCTCCAAAGAAAAGTAAATTAAAATCACAGAAATGTCCATAAGGATGATTATAATGTGTAACTGCATATCACATAGCAGCACTACAAAAACATTTATACTTAATTATAAAGAAATAAAGTTATTTGGATCTCCACTTGTGTTGATTACAGACAGATATATATCATAGGCTTAAAACATTTGTTGAAATACAAATGTAAACCCTTTGACATTGCTAATAGTGATATAACACATTTTTGGAACAAGTGTTCAGATTCTCACCCAAGTGTTCCTATAATGGTAGGTAACATTTAATTAAAAAAAATTAAAATAAATAACTGATATACATGGCTATGACAACAACAATGGGAAAGCAATGCAGAGAGCAAACAATGGCAATGTGAAATTTAATGCATCCATCATGTAAAAACAAATCCCTTTGCAAGAAACAGCAAAATACAATTATAGAGGATCAGTTCTGAAAGTAGACAAAAGTATATGAAGTCAAGTAGCTGTATCAAAAAGCGTATGGATCCAAACAGTCTCAGTCTATATGTGGTGCTGTTTATGTGCCATCAGTGATGTGCATATATTCATTTTATAAGACAACAGACATTGAGACATCATAAAAAGATAAGCAAAAACATTTTTTTTTATTTTGGTTTATCCTTTGTGTGCTGATTGGCATTGTATTATAGTGACTGTCAGCAGTCACTAGCAATAAACAATGGTTCACCGCCCAAGGCAAAAAAAGGAAGCCTTTAATTTGGATTGCCTTCTGTAGGGCAAACAAGCCCATCACTGATGCATGGCCAGCAGTGCTCTGGATAGCACTGAATGTGGAAACTGCATTTGTGAGCTACCTACCTCTGTGGCACCAGGAGAAAGGAAACTGAATTTAGAGAAAGAGGACAGGTAATGGAGGATCTGAATCTTGTTTACAGATGTTTTTTTTCTGAGGAGGTCAGAATAAATACTGACACACATTTTGTTGTATGAATGTGTTGTTGGATGCGGTGGAATATGAAATTTTCTACTTTGTTATAACACAAAACTGTAACATGACACGTGGAAAACTGTATTAGATATGATGGGTTATATCAACACAACTCTCATGCCTTGGCCAAGCATGCATTAACTTGTCATTCTAATGGCAAGGTTTTTTTATAAGTTTTCAGTTATAAATAAAGTTAAACATTATGACTTGAGGTGGGATGCAGAGGATAATTTAAATTAGAAAGAGTATTGCTGGCAGGTTAGGACTGCGGTGGTGGTGCGGCGGTAGAGTTGTCGCCTCACAGTAACACGTTGTCCTGTTCGATTATCAGTTAGAGCGTCTTCTGTGTGGAGACATGCATGAATGGGCATACCTTCGTTGAAGGTTGTGTGTCAGGGCCGGCAACTCGGCATGTAAAAATCTACTGCCAATCATTAGCGGACCGGAGTTCCGCAGTGGCGACCCCTAAGCAGGAAAAGCCAAAAGACCCAACGACATTGCTGGCACATTAGGCTTAATTCATGTGAGTATCCAAGAATTAATGACAGGGAGAATTTTAAGTGGTTGTAAACATGAAAGGGTTAAAGCATTAAATAACAGATGATGTAACTGATCATGTGATTTTATATTAGTATATATTGATTATGGATTTGTGTATGGAACCTGGTCTGATGAAGTTCATTTAGAATGAAAGCGCTTATGGTTGTTATTGCTTTTGTTTATTAAAGTTATTTTGTTTTGAGTCATTTTTAGAGAGTTGTTTTTATTATATAACTCTCAAGTTTGACAGAAATTTCCTTTGAAATAATGTCAATATTAAATGTACTCACTGATGGAAAAAAAACATAAAAAAGAGTTGCTGTCTGTTCCCTTTCATATTACTTAGCATTACTTAAGTGCCTGATAATATGTGACAGAACTTCAAGCTCTAATGTGGCAAGGTGATGTGAAAAGAATTAATGTGTCAGTTTAATGCACTACATATTCTGGCCATAACTAGATATACCCTTTGATTATTTTAATTTTTATCTTCAATTGTTTTCAAATTTTTATTTTTTATTTTTTGACATTTACATTTGCTTCATGCTTGGCAGTGCAGAATCACATTCATGGCTGAAGGCAAAAATGAAACATTTTATTTAGGCTGCCTTCTGTGGCACAAGTAGCCTGGCACCTGTGCATGACCATCAGCACTCTGGACAGTACTGAGTGAAAAAAATACACCTGCTGTGGCACAAGCTGTAAGTATATTGAGTAGGGAGAAAAAAAAACAAGATGCTGGGGTGTTCAAATCTTTAATAAGGAATGTTTTCCTTATTTTACCAGACAAGTGCTGACACATTTTTGGGATATGACGTCAACACCCTAAGTCTGTGTGATAATGATTAATATGTTACCTATAGCTATTGTGAACTGCTGTTACTGATGCTTGGTTGTAGGAATCAGAACTGTTCTTGTGAATAACATTTGCTATGCATGATGTCAAAAATGACAGTTTCTAAAATGTGAGAACAGAAATTTGCTAACACGATGAATGTGGAAATATGTAGAATCTGTTGCAGATTACTTGTCCATATAATCTAATTATTAATTATGACAGTAATACATTTGCCTTTCAGAGTATGTCATTATAATTTCTATCTGGTGTGTCACAAATGAGATGATATAATGTTCTCAGGGTCCCCTTTTTGAATAATTGATGATAACTGAACCCCTGATGGTGTGTATAGCAAATGCAAGTTCTGAAGTGGCAAGCTGATGTTCAAAGTATGATTGGTAGTGTGGTCTATTTTTTTTAAATTACAAAGTTTATAGCTTTGTTTTTGTTTTTTTGCGTTTTGCAATTGTGTGCTGCTTGGCATTGCACAACGACCTTTCACACCTAAAGGTAAAAATAAAAAATATTAATTTGGGCTGCTTTCTATAGTACAAAGGATCCTGGCACTAGCGTGTGGCCATCAACACTCTGAATAGTACTGACTAAGGAAAACACACCTCCCCACTGCCTATCTCTGTGGCACAATGTATAACTGAAGTGAGTTTAGAGAGAGGGGACATGTAATTCAGGGTTCTAATAAAGGTTACAGATACTTTTACTGAGGGGATCACATTTGTCAAAAACATTTGATTAGGATTGTAACACAAAATAGAGATAAGCATCATAAAGATGATTTCTGCAACAAATGTATCATTAATGCTTGCCATATAAGTCCAGTTTAATATGTGTAAATATAGGTTAAGCATGATAGTAATGATGGTTAATTTAAAATGCATTTGCATAGGTACGATGTATGCAATAGTTTTTTATTTTTGCACTCTGGACAGTACTGAGTGAAAAAAATACACCTGCTGTGGCACAAGCTGTAAGTATATATAGCTGTAAACTTAGTGCTAAGGGAAGGGATGGGTACATTAGTTTATTTTCTGCTGAACAATAACATCCAGTTTGGTAGTGTTTGTTTTCAGCATAGTGTTAGGAGAGAACATTCATTAAAATACATGACATGGAGTATAATATGTGTGTACAAGATGAAACAAGTCATGAGCCTGAAGTATACAAACTGTTGCTTATGTTTTCATTTACATGGTTGGCATAATGGTTAAGGTGTTTACCTTACAGACACAAGGTGCAGGGTTAGATTCTCACTTGGGGCAATTGGCTAGGCTTAAAATGGCCCACAAGGGCAGTTAGCCTAGTACTAAACTATGAACCTATGAACCTATAATTATTATTATGACTCATCACATATCATAACTATGTGCTTTGGACAGGATATGTCTTGTGATATAGGTATGAAAATACTCCAGTATATATTAGTACTCAAGTCATGCAACTCCATGCATCATAAATGTATTTATAACCAAAAATATGGCCTTTAACATAGAAATTCAGTAATATGACTACTTAAAACTCACACACATGCCTCATCTCTTAAGTACATTTCCATTCTTTTGTGAATTGTTATATCTCAGATTAACATTTAAAAAAATGAAGATCTCATGTGACTGACAGTTAATAAGAAAAGGTTAACATTTTATCCTTCTTTTTCTCATGAGTTCGAGTCCAAGGTGGTACTACTCAATTTTACTTGTGTGTAAGTCCCAACAGCCCAACAGGTCACAATTCACATTATACATACAACCAGAAATGATTATAACAAACACCATAAAACATTTCAGTGTTTAACACTGGAACATATGTTGATAGGTTGGTCATCACACATGGCCAAATCTCACTGCCATATTTCATACCTTCATTGCTTTTGGATAAAATCATTGCTAATGTGTCTGCCAAGCCATGTTCAATTGTACAACTGCAGCAGGCAAAGCTGTACATATTTGTGTATAGGATTTTACATGTGAGATCTGAATTGGGTGTCACTGCAGACATATGTTTCTAGTTTGACTTCTATAGGCATGGCTGGTGAAGGTGAGGAGGGTTGGTGTTCTATTCAGAGCACAAAGGTGAGGTGTTGAAGAGTCTAGGATTTTTTGGCAGTCCTTAAAAAGCATTACAACCAGGTCTCAGTATAAGGCTGAGTCATGGAACAGTTTGATGAAGGCTGTCTTGAGTACAACTAGTATTCCACACCCTGAGGAACAATATCATCAACATTACAGGGACATGAAGAGATACAAGTAGGACCTGCTGAGCTGATGTGAGCATAGATTTAAGACTGCATACACCCCTCAGTTGTGCAAGTGTACTGACCCATCACCAGTCAATGATACAGGATGCATTATCCAGCCAATACAGTTATTCATAGGTTCATAGGTTGGTACTAGGCTATCAGCCCAAGGACCTATACAAGCCTAGCCATAACAATTCCCTGGTTATTTCTTCCCAGAATATTTACTTCCCTCGTCCCCTATCTAGCCGTGTGACTGATGTGATCTCCAGGGTGAATTTCTTATCTCCCATCCAATCGTCAAGGTTCCTTTTGAAGAGGGCCAAAGAGGTACTCATCTTGACATGTATGGGCAGTCTATTCCAGAGCATGGGGAGTCTATTCATTATGCCTTCAGCATTTTTTTCTATACTGTGCAGCTGCAGAAGCAATAGCACAGAACTGTGAGGTGCATCAGTAGAGAATTCCTTGCCTTATAGAGGCATGAGGTAAGTACACATCAGGTTTGAATGCAAGCCAGACAATACTTTTTTAGATCATCAGTCTATACCAGCTTGAGCAGGCATACCTAAACTTTTTTTTTTTACCAAGCATACACCACTAGCTCTTAGTGATTGCATTAAGCAATGAGTACACCATCTTAGTTGTGTGTGGGGATTTATTTCCCAAAAGTAAAAATTAGTTTTTAGTATAGGACTGTATTTATAAAATATGAATGGCAATACTGAAATACATTAACAATTCAATGTTGGTGAATGAAATTAACTTGGAAAGCATATATCCAATTTTGCACAGTCAGATAAATATTTCCATTTCTTATATAATAGCAATGAGCTTGATTTATGTTATGATACATTAATGCCTTCATTTCATACCTGGATGTGTCATTGGTGAACATGTTTATGTGCCATATTTGTGTATGTACTGAAATAATAAAATAATGTGATAGACAATTGATCTTATTCTGTCTGTTTTGTTTCCCCCCAACACTGTCTCTCTTTTTTGGGGTGATAAATTGCTGCTGAAACCAAAAAGACCATTAGTACCAACCACTGTGGTTTGGTCTACCATACCTCCATAGGTTACTGTCACAGGAGACTGTAATGACAGTTCAGAGAGTAAGGACTAGAGTATCACCATTTTTCAAGCTAGATGTGGCTGCACCTCTGGTGTCCCCAACCTTTCTGTCCATCACCATCCCTATTTGTCTTGTATGTCATTCCTGTATGTCTGCACCTGCTACCTAACTGACCTGCCATCCTGACCCTCAAATTCCTAAGCACCCTCCACAATAGTCCTCTCTCTTGACCAAAAAAAAAAAAAGGTGCCTTGCCCACAAAAAGTTACACCCCAGACATAGCTCTCCACTTCATGTATATGTCATCTTGACACACGTGATTTTGTCCAGTTGGCTCTAAAACATTCTTCTATTATTATCCCCTATCCCTATTGCACTGAATCTCTACACTCATTGAATTCTGTATTTAATTCTACATATATGTTGTGAAGAAGTGGGTATCTATGGTGTCTTCATACCACCACTCTCAAATTCCTGTATTCTCTCTCTCTCTGGTTTCCTCCCCTCTGCTTCCTTCCCCTCATTTTCACCACTGTCTTATGAAAGTTTAAGCTGGTCAAAAAATAGAAATGCATACAATGCACATTACAAGAAATGTCCCATCAGAAAGCCTTGACTTTTTTGTCCTCAGCAGCTGCACAGAGCTTGTTATTGTGCACCACTGCTGGGTGATGGTGAATGGCATTTCACATCTTATGGCAAAAAATATGCACCTTTGCCATTGCCCACACTAGTCTGGTTATCTAAACACAAAGTGCTTAAACCCACTGTGCTATATGAATAAAGACAGATCGAACTATTGTGAGACACTTGCTGCACCATATTTATTAGGCTGTTGGATGTGGTATATACTTTTGGGATACATAAAGCAAATAATCCAACAAGAATATCACAGGATACCTTCTCCTTGAAAAGAACCAGACACCAGGCAGGGTAAGGTTATAAGCATTTTTGTTCCCTTTTTTCACACTCAATACAAACTGAACTTCATCAGATACAAAACAACAGATGCTAAAATTGCTATCACTGTGATGAAGCTTGATGCCTGCGTTTTCCATTGTTACCATGTATTGTCATTGTCCATTCAAATGTATGATTTTTAACTTAAACTATGACTTCCTGTTGGGAGAGTTGAGGTAATCCTTTTGTCTGTCTGTCTGAACATTTTTATTTTATACTATCAAGTGCTTAAATCCATTGGTATGTTATGCAATTAAGTAAGGTTTTCACTTCTTAATAGTATGTGTTTAATTGTATGTGGCTTAAGTTATTAACACACCACTATCCTTTTCATGTCCTCATCATGTTTCTATCATACTGTCCCTTCTTGGTCCAGAATGGAAAAACTTTATTGTACACAACAATACCTCTGACATGCACAGATTTTTAAAGGTTGTCCACATTTAGGCATCTAAATGTTTGCTCTGCTTTTCAGTAAATTTGTGAAAGTCTGGCAAATCTTTGAGTATTGGAGTTATTCAGTAATGCCATACATTTCACTTGCAAATTTATAGAGGACAGAAAATGCATGCTAACATGAATCACATTACACTGTTACATTTTTGACATGTGGTTGTATTTACAATGTACAATGTTCAATCGTTAGACAATACAAGTAAAAATCACATAACAAATGATTGCTGTTTGCACACAGCCATCCTGAGATGAACAGCTGTGAATCCTTGTTTGTCAATCTGCTGTTTCACAAGTGTGATTGTCATCTAAAAAGCATACTGTAAAACAGGTACATATCACTTATAATGCAATGTACATGAACGACAGGATTGAAAAGTTATTTGAGCAGTATGAAATTACTTGGGATCTGACACATTGCTGTTACTTCTGCATGTCAAGACACGTGCACTTTCACCAAAATCTGTAAAGCACACTAGCTTTTCTTCAAAACACTGATGTGGTAATTCTTACAAATGTGTATTTTTACACATTTAAAGTCAGACTTCTCCAGCAATGCTTGTGATTTATACTGTATTCTCTAGATTGTGTAACTAGATGGGTAGGTGGTTCAAGTCCAACAATGGTGAATGTGTGTGCGTGTATGTATATGTGTGTGTGTGTGTGTGTGTGTGTGTGTGTGTGTGTGTGTGTGTGTGTGCGTGTGTGTGTGTGTGTGTGTGTGTGTGTGTGTGTGTGTGTGTCCCTAGTGTCAGGTAAGTGTAGCTTCAACAACCTATGCACTGTATCCGCACTCACTCTCACTCAGAATAAACATTTACATTGTGAGAGGGCTCCATCCCCCTTTTCACACAAATAACTTTGCTGTGACACATTGATGAGGCCATACTGACAAAAGCACACTCTGCCTGTAAAAGTCATACTTTTTCCTGAGGCAGTGTGGTTTTGTGCGTGTGTGTGTGTGTGTGTGTGTGTGTGTGTGTGTGTGTGTGTGTGTGTGTGTGTGTGTGTCTGCGCGTGTGTGCGCGTGTGTGTGCGTGTGTGTGTGTGTGTGTGTGTGTGTGTCTAGTGCGTAAATGCGGACAACTTTTGTCCAATCCTACTCAGGATAAAGATTTACATTACGAGAGGGATCCACCTTCATTGTTAACACAAACATCTTTTCTGTAACACACTGATGAAGCCATCCTGACAATAGTTCATTCTCTTTCCCAGTAGAAGTCAGACTTCTTCTGTGGTATGAATAGCTAATAGTGCACTGTCTAGATCGCGTAACCTAGATAAGTAGGTGGCTCAAATCCTACAGTGGTGAACTTGTATGTGTGGCTCTAGTGTCAGGTAAGTATAGCTTCATGAACATCTGTGTTGTATCTACAATTGGCTCTATCACAACACCCGTTATGAAACTTTCCACATAAGAGAGAAATCATCCCTGTCTGAGGGCTGTCCTATTAATTTCTAGCATCCCTGGACAAATCCCAGTTTTGGATGCAAACTTATTAGATAATGATTTGAAAATCCATAATCCCACACTTGTAATTCATCTACTGCTATGGCACTGGTTGCTGATACTGTGTTCTCTAGACTGTGTAACTAAATAGGTAGGCAGTTCAAATCCAACAGTAATTGACTAGTGTGAGTGTGTGTGTGTGTGTTTCTCTCTCTCTCATGCTATGCAGAAAAGGCTTCAGAGATATCTAGGATGTGTAGGTGTACAGTGTTATTGCATTCCTCTACCACTTTCTTTCCTTTTTAGCAGCATCATCACCCTGTTAAACAATGGTGATGTCATCCATTCAAATGTGCACTGTCGCAGTTGTAAAATATCTCTTGTGGTAAGTGTGATTCATGCAATGTTCCTTAGCTTGTGATTTTAGTTAGGTAACCGGTTCTAATCTAGACATTACTCCTTTAACTCAGTTGTGTCACTATAACTGTGAATATACATGTAGGTAACAATTTTGCCACCCACCTGTCTGTTGTGTACATGTGAAGCTGGTGATTCCACTTAAAAAAATTCTGTCTGTTTTTCACAGAAAAATGCTTTGTTTAGCAATGATGATACTCTTTGATAAACTATACCATGTCTAATGTTAGCATGATGCCTTCTTCTGTGGCATGAGGAATTGAGACAATGTTCATTATGCTGTAGCCTTAGGAGGCCTTGGGTTAGAACCCATGACTATCTACATATTGTGCATTATTGGGATTCTACCACCACAGTGACATCTGCATGATGCATTACATGTGTTTGGGTACACATAGCATCATGCAATATTGTGTGAGAATAAGATAGATCACACCACTCTTCTAACCAAATTACAGGCACACATAGGTCTTACAGCAATAAGACGATGTAATGCCTTCAAATACACATATGTCTCACAACCATAGTAAGACTTTTCAGTCTTCACAATATCATGAAGCCTCTGTGGTTGCATAGGCAGGTGTTCAAAACCCACATTGAGTAACTATAATCAGTGTGTGTTAGTATATTGCTACACTTCAACAACATCCAACACAACTGCAATGTGTGCAATTGCAGTGGGAGAGGCCCCCATCCCTTTTACCTCAAACTACTGATTTGTAACAGAGTCATATGATGTAATGACTGCACATATGCAGAGTCTCACAGTTGTGTTAAGATTTCCACTGTGGCATGTGTGATCAATACACACTTAGCTTGTGGACTTACATAGGTGGCTGTTCAATTCAGAAAAGAACAAAATTCTGTGAGTGTACTGATGTAAGACAACTACCATTGCATCACGTTATTTGTATCCATTTTTATGTTTGACAAAAACATGTTAACACATTTGTGGATTTCATTGCATTGTAAAAGGTGTTCAGTGATTCTTGTGTTATGAGTGCTTTTGTGGTGTATCGAGTCAGTACTGACCTGTATAGCATATCTTCACAGCTAGGCTATGGTTTGAATCTGGGACTATGTCTGTAAAAAACAATGTGGATGGAAAACACTAGCTTGACATTAACATAGCTAACTCCTTTTAATAACTCTATCAAATTATTATTGTATAAATTAACATAAAAAGCCCTTTCTTAATTCACACCTTGATTGCTTTTATTTTTGACAAGCTTTAGTACTATTCCCTGGGGCACATGCAGACAATACACAGGTGTATAGAGTGTGTAGTGTAATTGGCAGGGGTTTGAATCTGTTGACATCTGTCTGTCAGGTAACTATGTTAGACAGGAGTGTCCAAGGCAAATAAATTGGTTATGGCACTTTCAGAGAGCCACATTTTTAAGGTCTCAGACTTCAAATTGGGGATCCATGCACATTACAAGAGAAGATTGATGTAATCCCTTCAAGGATGCTATTTGTCACACAACCAATATGCCTGTATCTGTGGTGTCAATGGTTGATACACATCTTCTGTGATATGCCCTGGCATGTGCTAGAGTCTGGCAAGATGCATGTATTTTTTTTTATTTATCACAGCTGCTAATTATTTTCCAAATAATAATGGCTTGTATTGCATGCCTTCATACAAATATGTAAGTATTATGGTCATTATTTTATTTATATTCTAGATCTTTATAGAATAGAAGAACTTCTGTAACAGTTCCTAATGTGTGTCATGCTGCAAAATCATCAGAAATTGTGAGTGAGTTCACATTTTCTTGTGAGTTTGTGTTTAGTTGAAATTATGGTACTCTTTGCAGAAATGCCTTGTGAGCATGCCCAGTATAATGCTGTAGTAGATGCACACCGTGTAGCAAAGAGATCTTTAATTACAGCATATCATGAGATCTTTCTTTTCATTTCTTGCTTTTGGTCTGGGCTTAATTGAATTTTTCTCCGTAATGTTGGCTTTGCCACTGTCTGCATAATGGAGTTAGTGACCTACAGAGAAAGGACAACTACATTTGTCACAGGCCAGTGTACATCTGGCTTATGCGCAATGTAGCTGTATGAGGGATCAGCTGGTAATATATGTTAATGCTTCATACATATGCTACTGCACTGTCATACAGTTCTTAATATTGTTAACAAGGCTCACTTCAGGGCTATATATCAACTACAATATACTGTAACCAAATCTGTACTTTAATATACTTATTCAAGTCAGAATATATGGTGTCCACTTACATTGGGAAAGACACACGTGATATCATTGTTTACATTAACACAAGTACATCAGAGTCACTAATAATTGTAGCCTGACAGATGCTACTCTTGCCCATTAGCTGATGTCTTCACGGCGTACTGCTAGCATGTACTTCTGTGTTTTCCATTTCTTGTGTGGGCTGCCTAAACATTTGCAACATACACAGAAATACATATTGGGCATATTGATATACATCATGCCATTCACAAACACAACACTTCTTGTCAGGGGATGGACTATATTTGACTTGAACCTTGAATTATGTGCATTTTCACATATGTCATATTAGTGTGACTCATTATTCCATTTATGTCCTGCTCAGTGTGACACCTACTTGTACGTGTCATTTCTATCAGTATTTTTATACATATATACACAGTGTGCATTAATACTCACTAACTTTCTACCATTGACAGCATGCATATTGATTTAAAAATGATTTGTTTCATTACTTAATACTATCATTGGGAAGATTGCAAAGCTGTCCATGATTTTTCTTCCATATGTCTACATAGACACAGGATTGTACACTGCCATAACAACCATTGGGATTGTTTCCTAAATACAAATAAGTCCATTTGAGCCTCAGAATTCTCAACCCTGCATGTGTGCTGTAGCATTAATCATGTGGATTTAATTTATTACTATTAATCACTCCTGCAGTATACATTCCAATGGCCAGCTAGTTTAATACACCTGCCACACATGTTTAGCTAGGCATTATCAGTACAATCATGAGAGTGACACAAATGATAATGATCTTTCCACAAAACATGTATAGTGGCAACCATACATTTAGATATTATGAGTTTAATTGTACTCATGTTTATCGTTTACATTAATATACAATACATGTTTGGCTAATACACACTTAAGTTTACAATGACCTTATCAAATGGAACAGAATTATTCGTTATGAAGTGCATGACATAACAGCTGAAGGATTCATTGATTTATGTTTATAGATGATGAACTTGAAAATACAGCAAACTGTCATAAAGAAAAGATACCTTTCTATAAACATGTCTGATATGCAATAACTACAGTATATGCAAATATATGGTAATTAATCTACTGTCTTTGCAAACTGATTTCTAAAATCTGCATTTGATATATATGTATCATATTTAGCCCTTTGTTACCCTGTTGCTTTCTCTTCCCCTCATATCATTTGACAGCATTTTTATTTTTGTACACCAGTCAATACAGTGAGCAGAATTAATTATAGTACCAATATGAAGATTTATTTTTCTGATCAAAATGCTGTTTGTACAATAAACACATTTATTAACTAAATAAAATTCCACATTTAGCTTCCCTCTTGTTCTTGTTTGTGCAGTAATCCCTTATATCTGAATACATTTTTCCTTCAGCTTCCCCTGCTTCTTGTTTGTGCAGTAATCCCTATATAGGAGTATGAGTTCAACATTTAACTTTCCCTGCATCTTATTTCTTTAAGTAAAGTTGCCTTGCATATATTATGTTGTCCACATGTGCTTGTTCATGTGGTTTCCCTGCAGGCAACACCTTTTGTTTACACTGTGTTTTTGAGCTCTGTGCACCTTTCTGTGGACGCTAATACTTGGGCTAGCTATGAATAGGTACTGCTAAGCATGCAGACTTCTGTAAAAGCTTGCATATTCAATGAACACTGTTCGTTGAGCTAGCATGCACTAATTGTGTAGGCTTAGCATGAAATGTACACTGTTGTTAATGAACCCTAGGAAATATTTTCAAAAATTAAAGAAAAAAATACACACACACACACACAAACACATACATATATATATATATATATATATATATATATATATATATATATATATATATATATATGTATACACATATATATATGCTCAAGGTAAAAAATTAGCAACTCAGTAATATAATTGTCCAGGGAAGAATCACCTAAAACTACTGATGGTCCTCAAGCTCCTGATATTTATGATGTTCCCTACTGCGTTTTTTAGACAAAGTCCATTTGACAGGCACTCCATAACATCAGCCCCAAAATCAATTTGTATTAACACAGCTCATCTTACTAACTGAAGTCAAAACAATACATTTCCTGATCTTGACTCATTCCTGTATTTGCAAAACATGCACATCCTTGTAGTTGCTGAAACATAACTTAAATTTAAAGAAAGCACTCCATCTATACCTGGGTTTTTCACTTTTTAAGCTTTCAGGCTAAATAGCAAATGCAGTGGCATCTGCATATTTGTCAGTGAACATATTACCTCCATGCGGATCTCTAGGGACTCACACACTGAACTCAATGAGTTACAGATTATTCTACATAGGAATGTCAGCTACGAGCTTCTTACAGAATGCCTGTGACATTTTACAAGTCTTTATGGCTACATTCAGGCAAGTAAAGCCAAATCCCACAGGCTGTAGACTTATGTTTCAGCCTTTTCTTTACCTTATCAGTACAGCATAAGTGGACTGTTGACCTTCACTTTTAAATTCCCCAAAACTCCTACTGCAAACCCCACTGAATTTTAGGACTACAAGTATGCCAACTTCAACCCTCATATATGGAGAAATACCAAAATCACTATTGACTCAAACTCTCCAGACCTTAGAACAGCAGAAAGATTAATTGAGGAATTCTATACCCATAAAGAAAAATGAATAGTGCTAACAGTCTACCCCAAACCAAGTATCATAGGAAATTGAAAAACAAACCATTGTGGTGGCATAACACCATATATAATACATACATACATACAAATATTTCAAGCATGGGCATTAATGCCATTCTAGCCTGTCAATACACCAAAACAATACTCATAATAAGTGTTCAGGCTGTTCTTAAAAATGTCTAAGATTGTACTTTCTTTAAAGTAATCTGGTAATCCATTCCATGTATCAGCTGGTCTCTCAGAGAACCAATTAGTACACTTTTCATTCCTATAGAATCTTCTACATAGGTTGGCTAATAATTCGTTAGCACTTTTTAATGACCCCAAACATTCCCAGAGATAGTTGTCTCTAAATCTCCTATATATATGAATAAGATCTCCTCATAGATATCTATAAGCAGCACTGTACAAGTTCAGATATCTCAGTCATTCATAATAACTTTAATTTTGACATCCATTGCTGCCCTTGGTATATTTCCACTGTACTCTCTCCAGTTTACTTACATTTGTTTTCTTACAGGGTTTCCATATTGCTATTCCATACTCAAGTTTCGGTCTAATGCAACTAACAATGGCTTCATTTCTGATTTCCTAGACTTTATAAATCTTTTTATACAACCTATAGTTGTATAACTATCATTAACCAATTGGTTGATATAATTAGAAAAACTCAAAGCTGGATCAACCCATATACCCAGGTCCTTAAATGAATCTACGGTTTCAATCACTGTGTGCTGTATTAAAAATGCAGCTTTCAGATTATGTCTCCCAAATCTTATATGCTTAGTTTTTTTATGTATTTATCAGCATATTATTCTCCTGTACCCAAATGGTCAATTTAGTCAAGTTATTTTGCAGACATGCCGTATCTGTAACACATGTAATCAGTTTACCCAACTGTAGAACACCTCAGATGAAAAAGTTAGTTCTGAAAATTACAATTTAAACAAGTAAGGGCCTAGGACTGACTGCAGTTGGACACCCTAATTGTAACCAAGAATTTTACCTGTCCAATTGTTGTGTGATACTTGCCATGTCCTATTTGTAAGCCATGGAGCTATCAATTTTATCAAGTGTATAGCGGTACCTAGCTGTACTAATTTATTGATCAGTGTTTCGTGTATGACCCTGTGAAATGCTGAAGTTAAATCTATATAAATTAGATCACAACACAATTTTTCATTCATAGCTGTAATTATATTGTTATGGAATGTCATGTTACAGGTGGTAATAGATCTATTTTTAACATACATATACAGATATATGCTTTCAAATCCCATCTTATCCATTTCTGACAATAACATATCCAATATTACCTTCTCCATTATTTTTACAAGTAGGATATGCATGTCTCTTCATATCTGCCTGATTATAAAAGCTAAATAGATATGAGCAAAGTTAATGCATACATAACTGTGTGGCTGTGACTTTAATTTAGTGGAAAAGCACAATTATTCTTGTATAACTTAAATTTTCCTATCACCGTGTGCACTTTTTATGTTGTTGTCATAGGCATGTACTTGCCAGAAGACTGGACAGCATACTCATTAGTTAAGTAAATGAAGTACATTACTTAAGACCTGGGTTTTAATCTCATAAATTTTCACTTTCAAATAATTCAACTTCAGAAATTCACTTGAGTATCTCTTGGTTCATTGTCATCCCTAATACTGAGACACCTCTGCTGAATACACTAAGGGCTCTCCATTTAACAAACTGAAATATTTAGAATGCCAGCTCACCACATCCTTTCCATTCAGTCCTTTGTTAAATACTGAGACAGAGAGAGAGATAGATTGAAAGAGATAGCAAGAGCGAGAAAGACTAACAGAGAGAGAGAGAGAGAGAGAGAGAGAATGCAATACCTTTAGTTCACACTTCCATCAGTACCTTACTTGGTTACCTTTATTTTTAACTATGCCACTGAATTTGTGCAAGTTCATCTTGTAAGAAACTTTAAATCAATGCACATTTAACAAACTCTTTGTCTAAGAAGTGAACCAAAAAACAAAAGAAGCTTACGCCAACCGCTATGTTGTCATGAGATGCCAAAACTCCAAACTTGTCCGATGTTCAATGACAGTTCAAAAAAAAGTTTAAAAAAATCTAGCGTTTATTAAAGACATCAGTAAAAGACAACTAGCAACATACTGAGAGTTAAGCGCTTTCACCTGTTGCTAAAACGGGCTTCATCAGAACTAAGTTCAGTAAATGAAACAGTTGCAGTTTAAATTGATTCTTTGGCGCCTAAAAATGTAACCAAATTTAAAGCTACAGCTAGTAAAACTGTAACTAACATGTATCTAAATAATAAAAACCATGGATGATAAAATCAAAACATTTATTTATTTATTTATTTTATTTATTTCAGTTTGATTACCGGGGAAGTCCACTGGGCTTGGGGGCCCGTTTTCAGTGTAGGCCCAGGGAGAAAAGTTCCACATTAACAACAATTTAATTACAAAAAAGAGTTTAGACACAGATATCATTACAATTTACAGTTTTGTACAAAAATAGGCTACAAAACTAATATCAGCTTGTTCAGAGCAAAACGTATTAACAATTTCAGTTGAGTTCAACGGGAAAAAGATTGCCATATACATAAAAAGCAAAGAGAAAGGTAAAGAAGAAAAATTAAAACATTAAAAACTTTAACTGTTTAGAAGCTTATGCAATTGGTATTTTAGATGAGGAGAGAAAGGTAAGGAGGTTTGCCAGGGTAGCTTAAGCATAAAGAGGAAAAATGCTTTAGTAGCTACTACATTTAGAATTGTAAGTGGGCTTAGAGAATGATTAGGAAGGTACAGAGGTTAGCCTGGAGAGAAAGGAGAGGATAATTGGACAGGTATTGGTTGAAGGGTACAGTTGCATATCCTATTTAGATAAAGGTGAGAATAGAGTTGGGTTTTGAAGTTGGCTAGGCTGTTGCAGGTTCTTAGGGAGGTGGGAAGGGCATTCCATTTTTTAGCAAGGGTGAAGGATAAGAGAAGTTGGCCTGCTGGGCACTTTGGTTTTTGTACTGTGATCTGGTTTTGGTGGGAAGATCTAAGGGATCTGATGGGAGTATAGGGTTGAAGAATATTTGAAAGTGCAGGACAGTTAGTAGGATGGAAGAGTAGTTTATGAGCTGTGGAGAGTTGGAGAAAGTTAAGATGATTTGAAAGTTCAAGCCAGTTTAGAGAGTGAAGGGAGGTGCAGTGATGAGAGGAGGATTTGGATTTAGTGACAAATTTAGAGATTTTATTGTAGCATTGTTCCAGTTTGGAGGTAAGGGTAGATGATAGGTTAGTGAGCAGGGGGGCACCATATAGCAGAGATGGAAGGAGGAAAGTAAAGGCAAGGGTTAATCTAGTGGAAGGGGACAGAAAGTGGATGTTTCTATATAGTAGGCCAAGTTTTATGTGTGTTTTTTTTTTATGTTTAGTTGAATATGAGTACTGAATTTGAGCTGGTCATCTATTGTCACTCCAAGAAGTTTAGTGGAGGTTACTATTTCAATTGTGGAGTTGTTAAGGCTGGCTATTTGGAAAGAGTTTTTATCAAGAGATGAGGATTTGGAGGGGAAGAAGAGCAGGATCTTGGTTTTGTTGGCATTTAGGGAGAGGTGGTTTTGGAACATCCAGTCTTCTGTGGTAGAAAATGCTGCTTGGGTTAGAGCTTGGAGCTCTGTTAGATTAGGGGCTTGGCAGATCAGAGTGGAATCATCAGCGTATTGCACGATTGTGGTGTTGGGGATGGCTTTATGAAAGTTGTTAATAAAGATATTGAAAAGTAATGGGCCAAGAATGGAACCTTGGGGTACTCTGGTAGGGGTAGGAAGGAAGGTAGATGTAGCTTGGCCCCACTTCACAGCTTGGGACCTGTTTGAAAGGTAGCTGCAGAACCAGCAGAGAGCTTTTTGGCTCAGGTTGAGGTCAGAGAGTTGGTTTAGAAGAAGGGAGTGGGAGATGGTGTCAAAGGCTTTGGATAGGTCTAGTAGAACAGATGACACTAAGTTACCGGAGTCTCATGCAGAGTTCACAGAATGAAGGAAGGAGAGAAGGGCAGTGCTAGTGCTGTGACCAGGGCGGAAGCCGTGCTGGGTTGGGGAGAGTAGTTGGTGTTCAGTAAGGAAAGGCATGAGCTGTAGGTGGATACATTTTTCTAGGATTTTGGATATAGGGGAGAGGATGGCAATGGGATGGAAACTGGAGATATTACAGTTTTTACCTCCTTTGTGAAGTGGAAGAATGAAAGCAAAATGCCAGAGTTTGGGTACATAGGATTCGAATAGGAACCTGTTTATTAGGATGCTGATGGGAAATGCTATGGGGTCAGAAGCTATCTTTAGGAAGGAGGAAGGAATGTTATCAGGGGCATTGGAGCAAGGCTTTAGTTTATAGAGCAGTTTCTTTATTAGGTTGGTGGGTTGAAAATCTGTGGGGCTGAAAAGGGAGAGGAAGGTAGATTTTTGGGGGGTGGGGTTGCTGTTAGTGAAAGTCTTGGTTAGTTCGGTGATAGAGGAGGTGAAGAAGGAATTGAATAGTGAGGCAATTTCTGTGTCAGATTTGCTGGTGTCAGGACAGGGATTATTTTTTGTGCCTGGTGTAAGGACTCTCACCGAAATCACCAGGCATTCCAAATGGGCAGAGGACCAGTCGCGGAATTTCCAATTTGATAGATTTTCCCTTCACTTATCCATTAAATGAATGGAGAAACAGTAGTAGGATGGGATTATTGGACTACACTTTTGACTTTTCATTTGGTGACCTTGCCGATGAAGCTAAGAGGACTGGTACAAAACCCAAAAGAAAGTTACCAAAGAAGACGTATACTCAATCTGGGGTTCATGTTTATACAGAAAAAGGTACTGAATTACTGCAGGATATTCCTGCAGTAAGTAACAACAATATTTGCAATAATCACAACCATTTAAAAAAAATTTTAGACACTAATTGTGGTTTTGACCATGACCCATTCAATGAAGCTCCCTCTGAACGACTATTACCCAAGGGTTCGCTAAAGGATATTATTTATTCATATGGGAAGAAATTAAACACTATAAATTCTTTGAAACTTGACAATGCTTATCTTTCCAAATGTATTAACAGTGGTATAGTGCCTGTGGGTTTGAGATTTTTTAAGCACCCTATGAGTATTGATTTAAACGACAAAATTAGAGGTGATTTTAATCAATTTGTTGACAAATGTGGTATACAATATATGCGAATGTTGATGAAATATAATGATGAAAAATTAGCAAAAAGTATGCAGGAGGTAGAAAAACTGAATGAGTTGATTTTGAATGATGTGTTATTCCCCCAGTGGGAAAAGTTATATGTCAAGCAATTTAATGTAGCGGAATATATCACTAAAAAAGCTTTTAGTAGGAAGAACAGGAAGTTGCTAAGGGATATTCAACAGTATGACAAAGGTACAGTGTACGGATGGGGTCATAGTACTAGTAATAGGTATGATAATCATTTCCATAATGAAGATTTAAATGACAATTATGATTCTGGTGAAAATAATCCACATTTTTGGAACAGCAGGCCAACTGGCCAATCAAGGGATTGGAAATGGGGAGGCAAGTGGAAAAGGCCTCATTTAAATCAAAAAGTGGGAAATCAATGGAAAAACAGGCAAATGAATCAATCAAGATATTAGAGCCAGGGATATGTGAGTATTTAGGTGATCATGAAAATATAGGAAATGATTCAGTTATAACTAAAACAGGTGTACTAAATAGTTATAAAAAATTTAATATATATAATTATACAGATTTAGTACTTAATATCTCACATTTTAATTTATGTTCTAAAGGTATGAAACACATCCCTACAACTAATTTCAAATTAGTAGATAGTCTTAGTGAGGTTAAATTATACACAAGGAAATTAAATTTAGCTATTATGTTTCATAGCACAGATGATAAAGGACGGAATCAGAACATAGGCTCGAATTTATTAAAAAAGAAGAGCACTTTTATGCCCATAATGAATCCAACTATATCTGTATATGAAAAATCAGTTACTAAACAAATTTATCAGTTACAAAATTTGTTAGGTGGCAAAAAAGTTAAATCCAGTTTGTCTGATGAAGAAATAGAGACATTAAAAAATATGAGGAATGATAAAACAATCCGTGTAATGAAACCAGACAAAGGGGGAGGCATAGTGATATATGACAATATGGCCTATGCTTCCAAAATGTATGATATTCTGAATTCTACTGGTAATTATGAGATTATTTCTGTAAATGAAATGAATTTGGCTTATAGAAGAATCAATATGCATATAGAGGAATTCCTGATAGATAAACGTATCACCTTGAATACATATGATTTTTTGAAAGTGGATTATCCGGTGGCAGCATCATTGGTAGGAATTCCTAAAGTTCATAAAAATATAGATAATCTGCCCTTTAGACCAATTATCTCTGGAAGCAGATCTAAGACTTTTCCCTTAGAGGTAGTTATAGACACTATGTTGAAATCTATTTACAGCAAAATCCCTCATTTAGTTAAGGATTCATGGGGATTTTTGAAACATTCTCCTATTCATCTTTACAATGAAGATTTATTTGTCACCATTGACATTATCGATCTATTATCATGTATACCAAAAGATGAGGGCTTAGAAACCTTTGCAAACAGTATCAGAAAATATGCTGACCTGGATTGGGCAAAGTTTGTCTTATAATTGACATGATGAGTATAGTCTTGGAGCACAATTACATCTTCTATGAAAGTGAATTCTTCCGGCAAACCAAGGGTATAGCAATGGGAGCAGCTTGTGCTCCCATTTTTGTGAACTTGATTATGCTGGATTGGGAGGAGTCCACTGTGTTCCAATGTGAATTTTTTAGACACATTAGATATTATTCACATTACTTGGATGATATTTATATTCTGTGGGAAGGTAGTTATGACATTTTCACTAGATTTTTGGATTTCATCAATTCTAGTAGTAGTTATCTTAAATTTACTTCTTCCCACAGCCAGGAGGGGTTAGCATATCTTGACACATTTGTTTTCAAAGACAGAAAGCAATTTTCATCCAGAATATATAAGAAAACTACATTTTCAAACAGTTATCTTGAATATTCTAGTAATCATCCTAAAACTTTAAAGAGAAACATATATAAGGGACAGCTCATTCGAGCCCTTAGGATGACTTCCTCATATTCGGATATGCTTACTGAAATTACTTATATTACATCTTTATTCAAAGATAGAGGTGAGGATTTGAAAATGATGCAGAATGTAAGCAAATAAGTTGTAGTGGAATGGGGGAAAAATATGTCCCTTTATTAGGTCAAGGTCACACCAATATTCATACTGCACACACTGATAGGCAAGATGTTACAGCTAGAAATTATAGTAAAGCCTGTGTACTTGAATATGGACCCTACATGTTCAAAATCAAAGAAATATTGAATAGGGACTGGAATATTATTCTTGCTGATAATAATGTAGCTAATATAGTTGGACACCATCCTTGTTTTATAAACAAAATGGGACCAAATATTAAGAGATATTTGGAAATGGGCCCTATGCACAAAAACCTTTCTTTGAAACATACTAACAAATGTGGCAACTGTAACTGGTGTCACACTATAAATTTGAATGATGGGGTGAGATTAGACAACGTCAACAGATCTTATATTAGGTTTAGACAGGGGAAATGTAGATCTAAACTATTAGTATATTTAGCTTTATGTTGTATTTGTTCAGCTTTCTATATTGGAAAGCCCAAAAGACAGTTAAACAAGCGTATCTATGATCATATGTACTGTATTAAAAAGAGAGATGATAAAAATGCTTTATACAGACATATTAAATTGTCAGGAGACAATCATTATTTTTCATTTACTATACTGGACACTATCAAGTTGGACCCAAGAGGGGTAGACTATAAAGGGTATTTATTTTACAAGGAATTGTGGTGGCAATTGTTCACTAATGCTTCCACCCCCCCAGGGTTGAACGATTTTATTTCTATCAAGCCATTGCTCAATATGCTTGATTAATAATAGCACGTTTTTATTTAAGCTACTAGTAGCTAATATGTGTTGGGACACTGTTATGTTTTGATTTCATCATCCATGGTTTTTATTTATTATTTAGATACATGTTAGTTACAGTTTTACTAGCTGTAGCTTTAAATTTGGCTACATTTTTTGGTGCCAAAGAATCAATTTAAACTGCAACTGTTTCATTTACTGAACTTAGTTCTGATGAAGCCCGTATTGACAATGGGTGAAAGCGCTTAACTCTCAGTATGTTGCTAGTTGTCTTTTACTGATGTCTTTAATAAACGCTGGATTTTTTTAAACGTTTTTTTTGAACTGTCATTGAACATCGGACAGGTTTGGAGTTTTGGCATCTCATGACAACATAGCGGATGGAGTAAGCTTCTTTTGTTTTTTGGTTCAGTTGTTGTGTGAATGCCATCTATTGATTTTATTCACGTTTGTCTAAGAAGTGTCTACCCTTACTTTATTGTATTTTGTCAGGTAAATAAAGAAGAGAATGTAGATATGTCATATGTTATTCCTCCCTAACCTGTCCTAATTTACACACCCTCACCAACTCTTATACTGGTACTACTCTGACTTTTTATCATTGACTTTCATTCAGTAGCTGTGTGTGTGTGTGTGTGGTGTGTGTGTGTGTGTGTGTGTGTGTGTGTGTGTGTGTGTGTGTGTGTGTGTGTGTGTGTGTGTGTGTGTGTGTGTGTATATGCATGTGCGTATGCATGTAAGTGTATATATATATATATATATATATATATATATATATATATATATATATATATATAGTATGTGTGTGCATATATGTATATATTTATGCGTTTGTATGTGTGTATGTAAGTATGTATATACGAATGTGTGTGTGTGTACATGTACAGTAATTACAGTATAATCTGTTTTTGAAACTCTAAACAGTTAGTACCTGCTGTAAATTTTGCATTATTTAATGCTTTCCAGGGAAGATCACCCAGTGTCATCTGTTCTGCATGCAAATAATCAATTTCTTTTTCAGTACAATATTATAAATGTAACTAACCTTTGCGTTCCAGTGCACCGTATAATCCTATTTTATTGTAATGCGCTCTTGATTGCAAGTTTGGCCCTAATTTGATCATCTTGCAAAATTAAGAATTAAGCTGCACACATAAGTGACAATGCAATATATCTGTATATCTGCATCTATCTATACATATATTTATATATCCTACCTATTAAAGTGTTTACATGCTAAGTCAGTAAGAGAATGTACGTGTTTAGTAAAATACACATCACTGACATCAGGTTATTAAAGCTGTGAAATTAAGGCTTTTGAAAAACACAAGAAACTGTTTACACACATTTATTTTTCTTTCCTAATAAGCTAAAGTCAGGAAACTAGGCAGAAGTATTGGTAATTAGTTACAAGGTTGTATGGCTTCATCTAAGAAATGCTACTAAATTGTTATAGAAGTGTAATGCTTACCATATCACAAATCTGGCAACTTTTACTAATTTAATTTACAATGCAAAGTCTTTCAATTTCACACATCTCTACAGACAAGTTATTTATAAACTAACACCATTTATTTGGTTGCACTTACATTCCCAGGTGCAGTACAATACTGCTTTGTACTCTTAGAAAGATTACTAAATACCCGAGAAACTCATTTGCTGTGACTTTAGTAATGCCTGTGCAGTGGAAATAAATTCTGTAAGCAGCATTGTTAATAACTACTGGGGCTTAACAAGTTTCAGGACACCTTCTTGAGTTGCTAATCGAACCCTTTAGCATTCCTGAAATCTTTGTAATGTGTTGATTATAGTTAATCTACATTATAAAAGTAGAATTATCTATCTGGAAATTAAATACATTTAAAAGTGAGATGTAAACATTCTTTTAAAAGACTTATTGGACTTGAGATCTCTGGGACTAATTCTAGAAATGAAACATCATGGCAGACTGGCTAATAATTTAATACCAAGTTGTTTCTTGTGCACAGTTTGAAGCAGAACATTCTTGATTCACTGCTGAAACCAGCAAAAGAAGTTAAACATTCTGCAATTGCATGAAAATAATTAATGCCTTCTGCTTCAGGGTGGAAGCAAGGTCATGTACTGACCAAGACGAATATGTACTAAATACGCTGTATTAAGAAGTACAGAATGCAGTGTTTTGTTTATTTAAATTAACATTTGAAGTGATGATGTAGCATGCTTTCTGTCTGACACAGTATTTGACACAGTATGCAGAACAGCTCACAAAACAGCTCCAGAAATTTCCAGCTGTACATACTGATTCAGAGTGGTCTTGGACAAAACTCACAGTGATATGTCTTGAACATACACTATCTTGGTAGAGTATACAGAACAAAAGTCACAGGTGCAAGAGGTCATATGGCTTCCTCATTCTAAGGTGTGGCTTGATGAGTACACTGAATTGTGTGCCATAGAGGATAATGACCTGGTCTCTAATCCTAACCACGTTATTATGTGCTCGAGCCATGGATGCCAAGAAATTTACCTCGAGTGAAGCTCAAGAGGTGAATCTTGGCATCCATATTGAGAACACATAATAATACATTATGATCAGTGAGATGTGTTAATTGTGGTGAGAGAGAGGCTTGAAAAGGGAGTGAGGGATGTCATCAGAATTATTGCCAGATTCATGGCACTCAGATCCCAGCCTAATAATAAGGCAGTATTCATAATCTCAGCCTATGCCCCACAGCAGGGTTGTGATAGTGAGGAAAAGAGTTCATTCATACAGCAGTTGCAGGACCTAGTAGATAAAGCAGGGCAACATGAATTGGGATTAATAATGGGTGACATGAATGCACATATTGTGACAGAACAGGATATGAGGACTGACTGGGTCCACATGGGTGGGGCAACAGTAATAAAGAAAACGAAGCCATTCTAGACTTCTGTCTGACAAATGGCTTTATAGTAGCCAACACATGGTTCAGAAACAGAAACAGTCACAAGATCACACACAAGACTGCTCAACATGCAACCCAAGTAGACTTCCTCCTAGAAAATAGCACTAGGGTAGAATCAATGACTGCAAAGTTATCCCCAGTGAAACAGTCAGCCCACAGCTTAAACAAATGGTTGTCACTATCAGCTGTAAGAAGTGGTCAGAGAAGGGACTAAGGTCAACAGAGACCAGGCTGAAGACCTGGAAGTTGACTGGAGAGAAAACAGAACAGTTTAAGGAATTACTCAGGGTTGTAGCACACCAAGAAGAGGAGGAAATGGGTGGAGTTGAAGAAGAATGGCAGTGCCTCAAAACAGCATGTGTGAGAAATACAGAACAGACATGTTGCCAAGCTAGGTATGGAAATAAGGCACATAAGGAAAGCTGAGGTGGAATGCAGAAGTCCAGGAAGTCATCAAAAAAAAAGAAGGAGTGCAGGAAAAAAGTGAGAGAATGAAAGATGGACCAGGGCAGGAAGGAATACTGCTTTGCTAACAAAGAAGCTAAGAAAGGAGTTGCAATAGCAAAGAACAGGGCATCAAAGGTACTCTACCAGCTAGCTTCTGGAATGTGACTCAGTAGGTGGCACAAAGAAACTATATCAGGCTGAAAGACAAAGACAGAAGGATAAAAAAGATAGACAAACACTCTTCATAAGGGATGCCAATAAAAACCTGCTTACCAGTCCACAGGACATCAAAGGCATATGGAAGGTTCACTTCCAGCACCTTCTGAATGAAGAAAACCCCACAGAAGCGGTACTGCCTCAGACACAGCCTACAAGAAGTAAGAACAGCACTAAAGAAAATGAAGTCAGGGAAAGTGACAGGCTCACATGAGGTCACAGCAGATGTGATAAAGATGTTGGGTGAGATATGAGAGAAATGGCTCCTGAGGGTACTCATAGCAGTATGGAGAGAAAAGCTTATCCCAGATGACTGAAGAATAAGAATACTTATTCCAGTCTACAAGAACAAAGGGGGCATTCACAACTGTAGGCCATACAGAGGTATCAAACTCCTCTCACACTGCATGAAAGTTCTGTAGAGGGTGATTGATAAACGGATACACAGAATAGTAGAAACTAAGAAGGAAGATGAGCAGCTCAGATTCAGATCATGATGCAGCACAACTGACCCATTGTTTGCAGTGAGACAGATAGTTGAGAAGAATCTAGAGATGAGGACATAGTCCAACTGGGCATTCCTTGACTTGGAGAAAGCATATGACAAGGTCCCAAGAAAGCTGATTTGGACAGTACTGTGGTAGTTTGAAGTCCCAGAAACATTGGTAGAATTAGTGCAGGCTATGTACAAAGATCCTATGATTCAAGATGAACGTTGTTTGGTCTCACAGAAGGACTGCCATTGGGAATGGGTGTGGAACAGGGTTCAGCTCTAGGTCCATTGCTATTCCTACTGGTGATGAATTACATTAGCAAACAGGTCGGAGAGGACAGATCAACAAAGTTGCTGTATACAAATGATGTGGCACCACAGGCTGACTCTGAGCTAGGACTTCAGCAAAGGATAGGGGAATGGAATGCAAAACTGAAGGCACATGGGATGAAAGTAAATATAGATAAGACAGTGGTGATGGCAGCAAACTGATGAAATCAGAAGAAGCTGAGAATTAAGATAGAAGGGAAGATAGTGGAACAGGTTAACAGCTTCAAGTTTCTGGGAGGTGTAGTTATGGAGAAGGGAAGTCTGAATGAAGAGGTCAAAGCTAGAATTAGAGGAGATCCAGCCAACTGGCATAGAGTGTCAGGTATAGTGTATGACAGAAGAACACCAAAGAAGCTGAAAAGTAAGGTGTACAAAATAGTGGTGCAACCAGTACTACTGTGTAGCACAGAACCCTGGGTAGTAAAAGCACAGCAGATGAGAAAGCTAGATGTGATGAAAATAAAGTTCCTGAGAAGGTGGTAGGATGCACACTGTGGGACAGATGAAATGAGGACATAAGAGCAGAAGCCAAAGTAGTTCCAATCGCAGAAAAGATCAAAGATAACAGATTATGGTGGTACAGGCATGTGTGCAGAAAAGCAGAAGACAATCTGATGAAGAAGATTTGGGACAGACAGGAGGAAGGTAAGAGAAAATGGGGATGTTCAGCAAAGAAGTGGATGGATTGTATGAGAGAAGATTTGTGACTGTTAAGCATGAGTTTTGAAGAAGGTAGGAGTGTGGCATTGAATTGAGAGAGATGGCTACAGTCAACACGACACCCTTATCCCATGTCAAAAATGGGAAAAAGGGAGCTGATGATGATGATGATGATGATCGGTAAGATCCTATCATAACTCTTTATAGTACATGAAGCTTGATTTGCTCCATGTATTACCTGTTACATGCAAAAAAAAAAAAAAGCCGAAGTGTTTTATTGACTTTGAAAGGCAGTAAAGCACTTATTGAGAATGGTCACATAGCTACCAATTAAATATTTTTACAGCAAACAGTCAGGGATGTTAGTGAAGGGACATCTTTTTCCTGATACTTAGGGTGTATGTGTAACAAATGTTATGCAACTCTGAAAGTGCAGTTACAGTCAGATGTCACACTACAGAAGTGTGTGACAGGTTTATCTTTTTTTTTCGATTCTGGAGAATAATCAGGGTTATCCTTGCAATACATTGATGTTACAACTGAGTGAAAGATAACTTATTAAAGTCCCTTAAAACTAAGCTGATGGGGTAGGGAATTACAGCTTTGCAAGCTGCAACAACTATTAACGCAATAAAAATGCTTCCTGATAAATGAGATAGTTTAACAAAATTGTCACATATAGCATTTGTGTAGTACATGGACTGCCATTATTACATAGGATTAAAGGATCATAGGAATTTACTAGGCTACTGGCCCTGTGGCCCTTATAAGCCTAGTCAAAATGTTATGCCCATGTTCCCAAGTCAGCACCTGTTTCCCCTCTCAAGCAGGGACACAGGTGGGATCCCATGGGTAAATTTTCTGTTTCCCATCCAAACATCTAGGTTACTCTTAAACAGAGACAGAGGTACTTTGTTTAATGTGAATAGGAAGCTTATTCCACAGACGGGGCAGCCTCTGGGACACACATCTGTCCCACCAGCATGTTCTACTGATGTTGCAGGCCAGGTTAAGGTCCCTAGTGCAAGTTACATGTGTGGTGTTTGAGTTGAGGATATGCAGCATTTCCAGTAAAGTGAGGTGGGAGATAGTTTTGTATGCCAGACATTGGTCACTGCTGAGTAATCTGTATGAGATGGATTAGAGTGACAGGAACATTAGCCTAGCTTCAAAGGATAGGTGTCTGAAACCTTGGATTCTCCTAGTAAGGAACATACCTTTAAACTGCCCAGATTTTTACAGAATGTACATCTTTTTGCCTCATATTTTTGGTCTAGTCCTCAAAAAATGTTTGGTTTCCTGGCAAATCATTGAGGATTGAAGACAGACAATAATGGCAGGCATTTGAGAAAACTTATGCTAATGAAAAACCTGTTATTCTATCAACTTTCTAAATTTATATGAACGATAATTAAATATTGTTCCTATTTTTGGACGATTGTCCGCCCATTATTTATAGCTTTGTCTAGATTTCTTGCCTTAAGAGGTTGATTGGTATGGTCAGGAGCCTCTGCTGTCTCTACTGCTACTGCATGTGCTTAGTGAGGTACATACTGAAGGGGGCATTATACTCAATTATTGGCTTGATAAGGGAGGAGTACAGGGAGGTTATGACCTCCTTTTCCTGGATGCAAAGCCCTTACTTATGAGATTGGCCATGTAGTATGCCTTACATACTACTGAGGCTACATGATGTTCAAATGTTAGGTTGGTATCAGCCTTGGTCTCCAGATCCCTCACTACTGATTGAGTGCTTAGGACATTGTTGTTGATGCAGTAATTTGAAGGAACATCATTCTCTTTGAAGGGGATAATGATGCACTTTTAGGCACTGAATTTGAGGCCATGTTTTTGGCAACAATCATTTGTTTGGGTGAGACCCTCTTGGAGAAAGTCCATATCATTTGGGTTGTCAGTGATAGCCCCCAGTTTGCAGTCATCCATAAACTTAGTCAGCCACAGATGTTTGGTTTTTGAGTGCACATTAAAAGGCATCCTGTTTTAGTGCTACTCTAGCACAACACCTGATCTTGACAACACTTAGAAGGTTGTCTAATAACTATTAAGTACCCCCTAGCACTGCTAAGATAATTTCTGGAAAAAGACACTAAAAGCTGACAGCACTGGCAGGTAAACAACAGTAGCAGGACATGAAAGGGCTTCATTTTAACTCAGTTTCTACCTTTTGGCTATAACACTACAGCCCATCAGTATGTAATTAGGAACGGACTGCTTCCCTTAGACAGGGAATATGCAAGGATATGACCTGCTTGTCTGTTTGACAATGCTTCCAAACTGCTTTGGCAGCTCTCCAAGCCAGCACAGCACTGCTTTATTAATTTATTTTTTCTGTAACCAGCAGTACATACCATCCAGTACAAAGAAGTATGACTGGAACTCTGATTGTAAATCAAAATTATGTGTTCTTGAAATAGATACCAGGATTTCTTGGTATTCATATCTTGAGCAGATTATGAGGAGGTTAAGATCAGAGACGTGATCATAATCCTCTATATTATTATCATTCTTGCTGCTCTTATGTTGCCTTTTGGCTACTCTCACATCTGGTTTTCAGGTTCCTGTCTACCTGTGGCTGACACATTTTTAGCTGTGTGTGTGTGTGTGTGTGTGTGTGTGTGTGTGTGTGTGTGTGTGTGTGTGTGTGTGTGTGTGTGTGTGTGTGTGTGTGTGTGTGTGTGTGCGTGTGTGTGTGTGTGTGTGTGTGTGTGCTGATGCCCTAACACAAACCATTGGTATGTGAATCCTCCTCCTACAGAATACAGAAGATAAGCATGGTTTGGCATGTTATGGTGAAGTGTACCTGTAGTGTACAAGACCTCTTGCATATAGTGCTATGAATTAGCTTATGTACCTGAGGGTGTCACCCTACTGATCTTCACTAGTACCCCTCTCCTAGGAGCACATCTTGGAAGCTAAAACATTCTTTTCTATGTGCACAGTAATCTAAAAATTGAGCTAATAGTCCTCATTTTAAGGAAAATAAATGAACCTGCAATTACTCCAAAAGGTAAAAGCATTTGGTTACAATGTCTGCAGCAACAGATCTTTAGATTATGAAAACTAATCTGGGTTGAGACCATATAATTTTTTCCTGGCTCTGTTTAGTTTATTGCAAAATCATGCTTATGATGACAATTTTCAAAATTGTTGACTGATGCAATATAATTTCATAGATAATCTGGTCTCCATGTTTCTTTTCCAAATTAGTCACATCACCAATTACTTGGAACATCACAATACTCTCATATCATATTACTGGGATCTAGGAATAGAGAGAGTACTACAAATGTTCTTTTTAGGTTCCTAGGTAATATACGTTTTTATCTGGACAAGAGACGTTAAGTTTCAGCAGTACCTGAGGCTACCACAAAGACTTTTGACTTTTATGATGTTTTGCTGTGTAATTTTTGTATAACACCTAAAATGCAGCTGATGTTGCCTCAAAAATGTCTTCTGTTCTTTGTGAAATTTATGATCTTGTTTGAGATTCAGAAAGGCTTACTATGAAGGAAGCTCTGTTATGGTGGTTTTCCCCCTTGCAATAATTAGACACACTTATCAGCAAAATCAGGGATACCCATGAAAATTAGACACAGCTGAGGGTAGGTTATTCACTTAGCTCCTAGAGTAAACGATCTGTATTATTGTGCACTTTCTGAAGAATCATCATCATCTTCTTTCGGCTGTTCCCATCAGGGGTCGCCACAGTGGATCAACTGTTTCCATTTCTTCCTGTCTTCTGCATCATGCTTTCACACCAACCGTCTGCATGTCCTCTCTCACCACATCTATAAACCTTATCTTAGGCCTTCCTCTTTTCCTCTTACCTAGCAGATCCATCCTTAACATCCTTTTCCCAATATACCCAGCATCCCTCCTCAGCACATGTCCAAACCAACGCAATCTCGCCTCTCTTGCTTTGTCTCCAAACTGTCCAACCTGGGCTGACCCTCTAATATACTGATTCCTAATCCTGTCCATCCTAGTCACACCCAGTGCAAATCTTAACATCTTTAAATCTGCCACATCCAGATCTGACTCCTGCCTTTTTGTCAGTGCCACTGTCTCCAACCTATATAACATAGCTGGTCTCACTACCCTCTTGTAGACCTTCCCTTTCACTCTTACTGGTACCCGTCTGTCACAAATCACTCCTGACACTCTTCTCCACCCATTCCACCCTGCCTGTACTCTTCTTCACCTCTCTTCCACACTCACCATTACACTGAACTGTTGATCCCAAGTACATAAACTCATCCACCTTTACCAACTCTACTGCCTCCATCCTCACCATTCCTCTACCCTCCCTCACATACACACATATATTCTGATTTAGCCCTGCTGACCTTCATTCCTGTTCTCTCTAGAGCATAGCTCCACCTCTCCAGGGTCTCATCAACCTGGTCCCTACTACCACTACATATCACAATGTCATCTGCAAACATCATAGTCCACGGGGCCTCCTGTCTGATCTCATCTGTCAACCTGTCCATCACCACTGCAGATAAGAAAGGGCTCAGAGCTGATCCTTGATGTAATCCCACCTCCACCTTAAACGTATCTGTCACTCCCACTGCAGTCCTCACCAATGTCACACTACCCTCATACATATCCTGTACCACTCTTATATACTTCTCTGACACTCCCGACTTCCTCATACAATACCACAACTCCTCTCTAGGCACCCTGTCATATGCTTTCTCTAAGTCCACAAAGACACAATGCAACTCCTTCTGACCTTCTCTGCATTTCTCCAACAACACTCTCAGAGCAAATATTGCATCTGTAGTGCTCTTTCCTGGCATGAAACCATACTGCTGATCACTAATCATCACCTCCCTTCTTAACCTAGCTTCCACTACTCTTTCCCATAACTTCAAGCTGTGACTGATCAGTTTTAGCCTTCTGTAGTTACTGCAGCTCTGCACATCACACTTATTCTTAAAGATAGGTACCAAATCACTTTTTCTCCACTCCTCAGGCATCCTCTGACTTTCCAAAATTTCATGAAACAATCTGGCTAAAAATTCTACTGCCATTTCACCTAAGCACCTCCATGCTTCCACTGGTATGTCATCTGGGCCAACAGCCTTTCCATTCTTCATCCTCTTCATAGCTGTCCTTACTTCCTCCTTGCATACTCTGTTTCACTTCCTGATTCACTATCCCCACATCATCCAACCTTCTTTCTCTCTCATTCTCTTCATTCATCAGCCCTTCAAAGTACTCTTTCCATCTACTCAACACACTCTCCTCACTTGTGAGTACGTTTCCCTCACTATCCTTTATCACCCTTACCTGCTGCACATCTTTCCCAGCTCTGTCCCTCTGTCTAGCCAATCGGTACAGGTCCTTTTCTCCCTCTTTAGTGTCCAATCTCTCATACAACTCTCCATATGCCTTATCCTTAGCCTTTGCCACCTCTCTCTTTGCCATGTGTCTCATCTCCTTATACTCATGTCTACTTTCTTCATCTCTTTGACAATCCCACTTCTTTTTCACCAGCCTCTTCCTCTGTATACTCTCCTGTACTTCCTCATTCCACCACCAGGTCTCCTTGTCCTTCTTCCTCTGTCCAGATGTCACACCAAGCACCTTTCTAGCAGTCTCCCTTACTAGCTCTGCTGTAGTTACCCAGCTATTCGGGAACTCTTCACTGCCTTCCAGTGCCTGTCTTAACTCTTCCCTGAACTCCACCTCACAATCACCCGTTTTTAACTTCCACCATTTAATCCTTGGCACTGCTTTCACACTCCTCTTCTTCTTGATCACCAACGTCATCCTACAGAACACCAATCTATGCTGCTTAACTACACTTTCCCCTGTCACCACTTTACAGTCTCCAATCTCCTTCAGACTGGCCCTCCTACATAGGATATAATCCACCTGTGTGCATCTTCCTCCACACTTGTATGTCACCCTATGCTCCTCCCTCTTCTTAAAATACGTATTCACCACAGCCATGCATGGAGCTCTATATGGTATCATTAGCCATGGCTCTAGTCAATAACCATAGTCATTTGTTGATGAGAATGTGATGACACATATGTTGTCATCATGGGTACTGCTGACAGGTTTGGATTAAGTTGACAGCATAGGTGTATTACTGTATTTACCAAGTAATAGTCAACTAGGTATTTCACCATTTTAGAAGGCATCCCTTAGAAAACTTTCATACTATAGTGTGGCATCATGTAGTCTCCCAGGGTGTATGGCCATTATGTTTGTTATAATACCAACTGCTTTGCATAACAACTGGCAATTACATGATGGCCACCCCTATCTCTTTATGTAAATTTCTGCTTCAGGTACTTTAGTGGTTTTGTGCCTAGTCCACAGAGAAGTTGGCAATGGTGTAGAAATGATTCATAACATTCAGGTGCTCTTTGACTGTGGCTGGGAAGTGGATATACTCATCCACGTTGATGCACATTTTTGTCAGGAATTGGGAGAGGATGCAACTGGCTGGTGTCTATGATACTCCAGTTATATCTTCTATATGCAATGGAAATGTTTCTGATGCCAGCATACCAAGTCTCAGTCGTATTTGGTTTCAACAGGTATGGGGTTACATTGCAGTGTAGATGCATACATGTGTGGGGCACACATATTGCACACAACCTGCACCTTCTGTCTGTCTAATTGGTATCTGTTGATTATTTCCTGATCAGAGAGCTGACTCAGATGTAGCCTGGTTTGGTGTCTAGCTGACTGCTTTCTAGGATGCAGTACCAAATCTTCCTCTGTGGTTATCAGTACCCTAGCCTGCTATAATGCATTGCACACTGTTTGCAATTTTTTTCTTTTTTTCGCTGTTGTTAATGGTGAAAATTCCACAGGATTCCATAACAAAGAGTTATTTCTGATGATAATAGATGTAGCCCCCGACAAATGCTTTCATAAAGCTGTCAATGAAGAACTTTGCCAAACTTAAGTTATATTGGGTGCACTCACTGTGTTTTGGAATTTGGTGGGTGTGCATGGATTCTGTGCATTAGGTACTTTATGGAATCATGTCCTCTGTTAATGCATTGATGAACTGTCTGCAGCATTCTTTTGGAATGTGACCTTATTAAATGGAGTGGAATGAGCCCTAAAATTTTTCCATATCTTTTTCTTTTTGTTTTTAATCATTAATTAACTGTCATTCCACCAGGGGGCATTCCCTTATTTCTTCTTTGATACTATCCTTACAGGAACAAAAAAAATCATTTTTTTAATATAGTTGTAAAATAATATCTGACTATTCTGCATGGAATAATCACATAATGACACTTATAAGTCCAAGGAGCAAATAACAGCATTTATTGCAGAAAAATTAGATGTATAATAATTTTTAATTTTGGTGCTTCATACCTAGTTAACAATGAAGTGGACAACCCATTCTTGAAAATGACACATAAATGATTTGTTTTACTGAATAACAGAAAGTCATTTTAACAGGACTCATCAGTTAGGCTACTACTTAACCACAGTACATCCAAAATGTTGCCCTTCCTTGTACCCTCTTTTACTGTTTATGAATAACCTTTTGTTACACTATCTAATAGTAAGATATTAATCACTTTACATGGAGAAGGAGTGAAACAATCTATATTCGTTTCATTGAGGTCCTCAGAAATGAAGTCAACACCTTTAACAAAACAGTTTACAATACCCTTACATAATAAAATATCATCTTCCTTATTAGTGTTAGGTGGATGAAAATAAGAGCTATGTCTCAATTATAACCCCCAGAATTTATTTTTACTGCTAACAATTCTATATTTCCAACCACAAAAGAAGTGAGGGATACAATTCTAGTTGAGATAAACTAAAACTCCAACAACCTTTTTAAATGATCTATAAACATGATGTGCTGTACATACAGGAATTGTTATAGGTATTTTATCATCACAAAGCCAAGTTTCAGTTGTTAATATAATATCAAATTAATCTCCATATATAATTGCCTCTAACTCAGCCAGCTTGATGCTAACCATTAGTCAAGAGGCATTTTAAGTGAAGTTTATCTTCACAACATGGCGGCCCTAAACAAATCCAAAAAAAGATTTTGTCATTTTGCCATTATTGTTAATTATTTTCTGATCAGATTATTTCCTTGAGTACCAAAGTGAAACATATCATTGCAAAAGTACTCCACATTAGTATTCACCTTTTCCCAAATATAGGTAATATCCACTGACTTCTTTAATGATTATCTTCTGATGTAATTAGTAAGGGACTTGTCTTTTATCCCTGTAACACCAGAAAATATGGACAATGAATAATGTCACAACACACCAGCCTAAATCAATTAGACTCAAATCAATATTCTCCCTCAACACATCTTCAAAGGTTTCTTCAGTTGCCCTAGTAACACCATTCATTCCAGTCATTGTCATAATTGTACTATATAATATGTGACCATACAGTCTTTATATTGCTCATCATACATCTTTTTAAACATGATATTGTAACAAAATCTCTATGTGTTCTAGGTATCAGGTTCTTTAATCCTTTCAACATTAAGTCTCTTATTACTAGTATCAGTAAACCCGTCTTCCTGACAAGATGTAGTGCAGCGAATGAACACAAATTTGGCTTTTTGAATTGGTAAGAGGATATTTTTTAGGAAGCCCCCTAATGTTCTCCTTCTCCTCTTTTTCTGACTAGATAGAGGCTCACTTTCAAGTGTAATCTCTTCAGTTTCACTCCGCAATCCCTTATTATGAAATGCAGACCATTTTTGTTACATGTTGGGCTATGTCTTTACACAAATATGATTTGGTTGACCTGGCAACCCCAGACATTTCTACAGTCCTTGTAGAGCCATCAAGGACAATGTCAGAATTGTCAAAATAAGCCACAGTTTGAATTCCTATATCTATGAAGTTAGCAGGAGAAATTAATGATCCCCGGGATTCATGAACCTTGTGCCAGGCGCCAGCATAGCGTTGGTGTTATAAAGCCAAATATGGCCACCGAGCGATTCAGGTATGAAGCAATCCCACGTGCACTACCGGCGCCGACCCGCCCGGCGAGGTATGCTAATCACACTGTCTGCGTCATTGCACCATCCAACTGAAGGCAAATAGCCATTCACGAAGTGGGGCATGCGTAAGGGCACGGCAATGTAAACCGAAAAAAACGGTTTACATTTACCCAAACATGACCAAGGAGTAACGGAAGGCTGTCAACATCAGGTATCATACAGGTGCAATATGCCAAAGGCGAAAGGCACCGAGAATGTCCAAAGAAAACATGCACAAACTGTAAATAATGACAAAAATGTCATGTACGTAGAAACCACAGCAGAACCCCCGGATATGTGTACAGAAGGTGCAAAGCAATGAAATAATATGACAATGTCCTAAAAGAGCTGTATAATACACATCAGCTGTACAGCCACCACACACCATAGTATGTATGGAAAGCCCAACCCCAGCGCAAGGGTTGTCAAGGAGTGGTGGCAGTGTTCGCGCCGTAACCATGTATTAGCAGTCAATGCCATGCAAATGAGGCAGATAATAGTGAATCGCAAAGCTGGCGCCGGTGTAAGGATGGAGCAAACGGCGCAGCGGTACTACACCGAGGAGTGGCCTACACGAGATACATGTCAATCGCAGAGGGGTGTGCCACTGTAGGAGGAAGCATATTGAGGCCAGCAAACCTGGGCTGTACAATGCACATCACAGCAGCAGGACCGGCGTGTGAGGAAATAGATGCGCTGAGAGTACATAATGCACGCACAGATGCATGTGCACGAGGATGACTATGTTCCCCAACACAGTCATGTGACGGCCTCCCCGTCAACAGCCACGGATATAGGAAGGTAATGCGGAGAATATGAGGAAATGCGGAAGCAGTGTAATTGGAGCCGTAATGAGCAATCAACACCAATCAATCCAGGAAGGGCAAACGGCGGCAGCCGACAACTCTGTATGCAGACTCCTGCATAATGGGAAAGGGGAGGCATATGAATGCAAAGATAGTAGGGGATGTAGTAGAAATGCAAAGAACAAAGAACCGAAATAGCACAGCCAAGTACAGAGGTAGCATAACTGCGGCTGCAGATAAAATGCATCATATGCCATGTGCCTGCAGGATGCAGTAATGAAAGATGCAAAGCTAAGCCAATGCAGGCAACTGTAATGTAACACTAAAGGCAATACCGTTGCAGTTGCAACCGTAAAACACCGAAAATAATCCATGGATACGGCTGCACAGACACACCCAATGACATCACCGGGTATACAGCACAACAGTATAAAGTGTGAATGCACACAACACACAGCGATTTCCCAAACGCCGCACCGTAGGGTGTAAACACACGGGGAACTTTTAATATGTATATGGTGGGTGCCGCCATGGCCGTGATGCATAGGTATGTGGCAGAGACAGACGGAGTTGCGGAGGACGGTGCCGACAACTACCGTAGGCCTCACAGGAGAAGAAGAGTGTTCAGACCAAGGGTGACCTACCAGGGGCTGCAAGACCTGGAGATAGTAGAGCTACAGGGTGGACAGGGACACGTTACAGCAAATAGTGGAGCTGTGCCGGCCATGCCTGAGAACAAGAGATAACAGAGGGGAGCCCATCCCAGTGGACACAAAGGTATGTGTGAGCTTGCGAATACTGGCTACAGGTACCTTTCAAAGGCCAACCGGGGATATAATGGGTATCTCACAGGCATCAGCATCTAGGGTACTACACCAGTTCCTGGATGCCATGTTACGACATGCCCATGAGTATATAAACTTCCCCAGATCTCAGGAGGAGTTGGCTAGCAATATGCGCCGCTTCCACCGTGTGGCACAATACCCGGAGGTACTGGGTGCGATCGACTGTACGCACATAGAGATCAAGTCACCGCCCGGGGAGCAGGGTACACGCTACATAAACCGCAAGGGATACCCCTCCATCAATTGCCAGGTCATGTGCAATGCGCAGGGCATTATCATGGATGTGTGTGCTGGCAGACCTGGAAGCTTCCACGACTCCCATATCTGGCATGCCTCACAGCTGTATCAGGTATTCGCCAGGGGGGACATCACACAAGGTCACCTTGTGGGGGATGCTGGCTATGCACTGGAGCCGTGGCTGATGACACCCATCAGAAATGCACACACACATGCAAGAACGCCATAATGAGGCACACGCACAAACCAGAATAATCATAGAGCGTGTGTTTGGGATTTTGAAATCACGGTTCCGGTGCTTGGATACATACGTAGGAGCCTTGCAGTACTCTCCAGGCACATGTGCCCACATATTCATAGTATGTTGTATGCTACACAATATGATTCTGCGGAAACAGCTGCTGCAGGGACATAATGGTGTAGGGCCACCAAGCCCGCCACAACTGCCAAGGCAAGCACAGGCACAGGGCGTTCAGCGCCATGAACACGCTGTGCCAGCCCCAGTAGGTAGACGGAGGCACCCAATATGCCTATGCCCTGGCAAAGAGGGAACGATAGCACATACTTTGACAGTGTAGGCCCCATGGACTGACACCTCCTTACCTGCACACACAGTGAAATGGACGCCACACAAACATGTCCGCCCGTAATGTGTACCGTATGGCCGGACCTATGTGTGACTCCAACAAAGGCACCACCCAAACACTGCACACCCAATAGCCAGCAGAGCATGGAATGCCAACACCTCACCGCGCCCGTTCTACAGCACACGGCGTGAAGATGCTGCCACTATCGCCGCAAGTCGACCACATATGTACTTATGTGCATACACAGATACGGAAATAGATATCAGTACACATGTAGAAATATATGTACGTATACACAGATATAAAGTACAACAGGGTAATATGGAACCCAGGGATGCAAGTTCACAGATAAGTAAGACGCGAAATCTCCACATAGTAAACATAGTGACCGACAACCCGATCATCCAGGAGGGTGGGCAGAGCAGGTAACGCCAGCCATGGAAATGTCAACCTGCATCAATACATATCCGCATGTCGGGATGATCACCAGTCCACGGTACAGTAACGGGATATGTGTGTCATATCCATAGGATATGAGTGCGGAGATACACGCCGCCGCCGGCGATGCGGCCAACGTAGGTATTGTGTTCAACCGTCGGTGCGAAAGTGGCAAGCATACCAGTGAAGTGTACGTCATTATGAGGAACGTACCTCATTTGGGGTGTAAAACAGTTCATGTTCCTCGCAGTTCCTCAAAGTTCCACATTGAAAATGTCTGTCAAACATCCATTGTTAGGAATGTATTTAAATGACATCCTGGTAAATAGAAATTAATCATAGTAATTCATTAAAGGTTCTTTACTGTAAGTAAATCAGCATATTTTAATCATCCTATGACCTACTTAGCTGAAGTTGTTACTATGCCCTTACTATGTGTTCCACATTATGCCCATTTGTTCCACATTACTAATGTGTGTGTTCCTCATTTTGGAAATAGAAGGTTGAGAGCCATGGCGGCAATATGTGTATGTGTGAGGTGAGGTTGTCGTGTGTTCCGCTGTGTGTGTGTGTAATGTGTGTGCCACTGTAAAATGTGTATGTAGATGACATGTCACAGGCGGAGTGTAATAACATGCATAGGCATACAGTACAGGAACCATAGGCGTATGTACAGCAGTACCCACAAAGTAGTACTGACATCTTCTCAGTGGCTATGCATGTGGCGACGTAAAACGATGCAAAGCGGAAATGTCCCAGAATGTACCACAGGGCCATAGCCAACAGGAGATGCAAAGGACGCATGTACAAACCATGACCGTATGTATGGCGGCCATAAGGTAGACTCAACACGATACGTCGGCAACGTTACACAGCATCAGGCATGTACAGCGAAAATACGAATGTGCTATCCCGGCACTGATCGTGAACACTTACGGTCCCGTAAATACCGCTGTGTGTTCCACGACCGATAAGTAAGCAAGCGGCACACGAATAGGAGGCTACCGGTAGCATACAGGCCGTCCCAAGTATAGGACCACAATCACCGTAACTATCAGTGACAAAATGCCAATGGATAGTAGGCACGGACGAACATCCGCAGATATATAACCGATGTGAAGGAGGAATACGTGCAGGAAGCACACATGCAGGCAATACCGACATCAACAAAACAAACATTCCCAGAACAACAGACAGGTAACCTGCAGCTCCCCAAGCAGGGATGGAGCACACACACAAGCATATCTTGTATGTATAAATGCAAGACCCACACCCCGTACCCATCACCCACATCCGCAGATATACCCCATCGCACATATCAAAGGGATAACAGCTAAAACCGTAGCAAAAACATACAGGCAGTCAATGACAGTGGCATACCCACAACAAGCCGCGTGGGAAACACTAGCAGCAGCTGATGCATCCTTGCATCCGTTGTGTACAGGAATATAATAGCTATGTTACACATCTGAATGCACAACACCATCGACAGACGCCGCCAGGACACGGAGACCCACATGTCGAACAGAATACCATACCCAACACACACAATCCACGGCTAACACCACAGCGAAATGTACCTGACACCACACATAGCGGATGCAGTCACACAAACATGATACAATACATACCATCCTCATGAAGGTATTGCAAATAACCAACGGCCACACGAGGAATGAACCATGGCCTAGTGCCGACGCGTAACGTACGAATGGAGGGGGATCACCGGTGATATGCGCATAAGTACACACCGAGGAACAGCTATTGGTGTGATGAACCCACATGCCTCAGGTGACGACGAATATAAGGAAGACTCCCTTGATATTCAAACCGTATGTTCATACCGAACAAATACCGAATACAAAAGAAGGAGTAGCAAGCAAGTACTGACGAATACAGAACCAAAGGCCGGAAAGGTATGTCGAACCCACGAGATGTACTGTTGTGTAACGCATGATACGTATGACGAATCTGTACAGTATGTGAACGGTGTGTGTAGGTAAAGATACCTGTCCATCAGGCAGAGAGTGGTGAAAGTTGGTTATGTAATGCTAAGCCGCGCAGCATACCAACGACTGTGGACAACGTGTGCACAGCAGTGGGACAACATGTACACACCCAGGATAACCCCAGGTTAGGCTTGGCACCTTTTCAAATGGCCAAAGTGGGACATTTTCGGGACACACATCAGATGTTACAGGTGGACACATACCCATGGTCAGTACAAAGGGTAGAACTTTACTCTTTTGCCTAAATAAAAGCGTAGTCTTGTAGCAGTTTAGTTGCTTATTGTGTGTCTTGTAACATTTAGGAATTTACATACATAAATAGCTATGTTATGCAACTCTTACATAAAAAATGGGACATAATTATGTCCTACAATCTCAGAACATTTGCCATTTGTGATATGTTTTGTCAGGACACAACTGCCCAAAGAGGGACTGTCCCTTGCAAAATGGGACAGGTGGTAACCCTACCCCAGGTCTGCCATAGGGATTTCAAACACAGAACAATGCCACCACCCACGCTGATGCTGGCAGTGGATATCCAACAATGAAGTGCCACAGCAGGGGATAGGACATGTATGTATAGTGTCACAGCACACATGTGCATGGGCATATACCGTCGATGTCATACGGAATGTGCGCACGACGTGCACGTATCCCACGCAGTAGGGGTGACTATGTCAATTATGTGTAATGCAAAGCTGTCATGATGGATATGTTCAGAAATCATAGACAGTATCACAGGCATAGCATGCATGATGGAGGGATGGCCTAATGTTATGTACATAAACAAGATATGTATGGCCTGCACATATGGGAAAATGTAGTAGCAGAATAGGTACCCGAAATGGAGGGAACAGCAAGTAACCATGTCCAAACGTTCCGTAGCAGGTGCAATGTGTGCCACAATGATGTCCAGCAGGGCCGTGTGTAAACACATGTGCAATGTACACAGTAGTGACACCCCCCCCCCCATGGTAGTGTCCACTGAACGGCAGAAGTGGATGTAAACTGTATGTCTATACAGTACGTCCGCTGTGGTGGTACCATGGGTCTGTGTCACACTACCAGCAAGGGAGCTATCACATGACTAGTGACACAGTGTGCCCCTGTGGGATGTGCACAGGACCTATGTCCCACAGCACGGTGTGTGTCCAGTCTGTGGATGTCACACAGACGCCCGGGCCGAGCAATGTGGCATGTGTGCACACATGCAGGACTGCTCCTCCCACCCTGCCCACTGCAAACACCATGTAGGAGTACTACATGCATCAGTACTGGGAAGAACATGGCCCATGGCAGAGTAGATTACACCCCTGTGTTAGTGGCATGCAGGTGAGTACAGATGTGTTACATGACTGTCATTTGCATATGTAAACTGTCTGAGCCGGGTAGAGATCACAGCATGACTATACTGAGACATGTAACGTTGTATCCATTGTATAAGGTACACCACACATGTGTTATTGTAACACTGCCCGCGTGTACATGTGTGTATGGCACAGGTACAATGGCACCCAAGGTATCAGCTAGACATACGGTCCAGAAATGCATGGTCCTGCACATGTGTACCCACGCCATGGTGGAATATGGCAACCACAGCACCATGTGGGGCATGTGTGTACATCAACCATGTACAACGTGATATGCCTGTATAGGGACAGTATCCATGTGATACACACCGCATGACTGTCAGTATGCAAAGGTGATGTGTATGCACTATGTGTGATGTAACTGATGCAATGATATCTACATGATATATCTGCCACACTGACACCTGTATGGTTGTTAGCAATATGAGTAGGATGAGCTAGAATGCTGCCAGGTATGTAGATGTGGTATATGTAGGTATGGACAATACTGTGTGAAAGCAGGTAGTGTACGTATGCAAATACTGAGCATGAGGGGCCACATGTCTGAGGACTGTGCAATGTCACACGTTCCTGACTTGTTGTAGTTAGCATGATATGCCTGCACCACTGTGTGACCTGTACAGAAGGCACATGGCGTAACATCCCGAGACATAGGGTACGATGTGATGCTGGATGTGTACATTGGCAATAGCATAAAGTGGAATGGCGCTGAAGGGCAAAGAGCGGATCATGTCTGATGTGATACCCTCTGTACCACCCCAACCACCCATGCAATAGTATGACAGGTGGCCAGCATGGGATGTGGTGTGCTGTGGCACATAAGCCCAACAAGGGTGCCAGTAAAGGCATGCAGGTAGTCAATGAGTGTGTGAAGCATGTATGTCAAGATGTGGCCCAGTGCCATACTGAATGGCCCAGTCATGGGTGTACAAATGCAGCCCCATACGTGCAATGCAGTACCACCCATGTGTAGTGTGATAGATGTGGTAGTGTGGTGGTCAGGGTACACAACGTACATGAATGGGCTAGCAGTCAATGCAGTGTGCTGCTGCAGAGACATGTAACAGCCAGGTTGGCGGGATACAACAACTACGGCGATTGGAGGTGACATTGGGACTGTGTTCCCGGACATAACATGTGCATGGCAGTACAATGTATGTGTCCACAGGGTTAATACAATGTCCAGCCAAGGATTGGAACCCTGTAGTGAGTGAGAGTGTGTATTGTTGGTAGGTACCCCATTGGCAGGCACGATGCCAGCAACATCTGTGTTGGCAATGCCTGCATGACTGTGGTATGCTGCATTGACTGTGGATGTAGTCAAACAGCAGAGACATACCACCACACTGTGTGAGGGCCCACACTGCAATGTCTGGCAGTCATGTGTAGGTAGCTAGCTGTGGAGTATGTCATGCACCATGAGGACACACCATGACTGTCAAGTGACACACCACACACAGGTGAACATAACTACCGTGCAACAGCCTGCACATGTGCCCATACAGCACGTGTGCATGGAACAGGAATACCACTGTGGCTTCTGTGAAAGGCCGGTACCACCATGTCTCTGTGTGGAATAGCATGGTCCCTACCAGTGTGTAAATGTAGCAGAAGTGCACTGTGATCAGTGTTGGCATAGGCACATAGACTGTCCATCGTACGGGGTGCCATGCCATCAACTACCTCTGTCAGTGGATGTCAGTAATACCAGCTGTAGAGTGTATGTACCATGCATGCTGCTATGGTTGTGTGTTTAGGGTGTGGCTAGCAGGGATGAGAAGCATGGATGTTCAGCAAACAGAGGGGGGATGTGTGTAGGCCTACACACAGACACATGGAGGTTTGGTGCATGCCGAGGGTAGTGTAGGTATGGTATGTGTCGTGTAATGTGTCACCCAGCTATGCGTACTGCATGGCCAAGCATGTGTGGGTACATGGGAGTCCATACTAGGGAAGGGCGTGTTGCTGTCAATACATAGCAGTAGCAACTGTCCTAGGTGCAATGTACAGTATGCCAACACGACCAGCATGTAACCTGTGGTGTACAGTGTATTCACTGTCGTGTGTCACAATGTGCGTAGCGGTCACAAACATGGGTATCTGAACATGGATTACCTATGATGCAATGTGTCTTGGGAATATACAGTATGTGTGTAAATCACTGTGTGGTGTGGGAACCACCCACCCGTGTGTGTTGCAGTCCAGGTATGTGCCTGGGAGGTATGATCTGTGTACAATCTGGACTGGCAGGTGTGCCATGTAGGGCATGGAGGCAGGTCCCAGGCACTGCAGATAAATGACATGTGTGCTGTACTGTGTGTGCAGTGCTTGTGTACAGCACAGTGGAGGGTGTAAGCATTGTCACACATCACTGCATGCTGTGCCTACCTGTGACAGCCCTGCCGGAGACAGACATGTGACACCGCTGCACAGGCAGCATAGCATGTGAAGATGTACATGTGGGCTGCACACCTTAGGCAGATGTCCACAGGTCCTGTGTGCCACGGTAGTGTGGTCGAACATGACTATCAGACTGGACAAACACCACATGCCTGCATAACTACAGTATGACCATAGTCAACAGTCCCAGTGACAGAGTAGGCCAATGTACACTATCCCTGCATGCAGACCAGTGGCTACTGGACACCTGGCTAGACACACACCTGGCGGTTTAATTCACCATTGAGCCATCACATGTCCCAGTCCATGTGGGCCGTACAATGTCATCACAGGGTGGTCACAATAGCAGGTGGCAAGGCAGACACGGTGTACCAGGTGATGTGTCATGTCTGCATATGTCGACTAGCACAGCCGTTCACATGTCTGCAACATACTGGTGCACGATGTATACTGTTACATGATGTATGGAACTGCACTGTCACCCACTACAGGGCCATCTGACACAGGTGTGTTGTGACTGGTGTAACCCATGTTTGCACAGGATACACACTGCTGTTGTAGGCAGCCATGCTGGTGGCTACCAGTGATATATGCAGTGGCCATACAGACATACTGTACACAGTGTGCATGCAGGAATGTCCATTGTCGTGGACGATGTGCTGCTATGTGAATGTAGGTGTGTGTTGTGAATGTTACACATCCAGAAGACACCATCTGGTGCAGTCATGGTTGTCAACAACAGTACACACATCCACAGCAGTCAGACCCCAGTCCTGACAATGTGTGTCAGTCACCCTCGTACTGTGTGACATATGTGCACATGGCGGAACACCTCCCATTGTCATCTAAGCTGGCTACATGATGGCTGGAATGTGCTGTAGAAATGTACAATGCTGGTAGCCCAATGAAGTACCTGGAATCAGACACAGTACGCTATGTCAGCCATGTAAACCATGCACAACAATGACCGCCCAACAGACACAAACAATGCATTGACACATGGAACATGTGCACATGACAACCCCCAATGAGGTATGTTGCACATATTGATGTACAATTGTCATCTATGGCCATAGCATGGATGCAGACACACATACTCCACAGGTAGTACCATGTGATGTAGGTAGGGGGGCATTGCTCGTGTACATGTCACAGTAGCTGTACACACACATGTCCTGCATAGCCATCATGTAGGGGTAGCTGTGGTATGTGACTACTGGACATGCCCGTACAAATGACCATGTCCCACAGGAGATGTGTTATGTGTGTACCACATGTGACATGCTGACAACAAGCTGTGATGTGTACGGCTGCCGGTGTACCTGTGTGACATTGTCTGTGATGGGTGCAAAGGCATATAGTATCGTATTGCATGCACACAAGCCCCACATAGGTCCATAGCCTGAACATACAATACAAGGAGTGTGTGGGATGATAGCAACCCACAGGAGGAGATGGGTATGGCCGGCAGGCCACAACCACATGTGTGTACGGTGTTCACGTCCACCACACATGAGCATCTGAGAGGCTAGTGTTACAGCTGTACAGGGTTGCATGCATATATGTTCAGCAACATCCCTGTGTGTCCCACCACTGGCCCATGGACCGATGGACACCAACCAAATGTGCAGATATGACATGTGCACAGCACATCACAGATGCCTACTGTAGAACAGGCTTACCGTGTAGACATGTGCACAGTAGGTCTGTGCCAGCTGCAGTCAAACATGTAATGTGCCGAACCACACCAATAGTCCAGGCCATGCCACAGATGGACGTGCATGCATCTGTGTATGTATGGCTGTGAATGTCTCCGGCATAGCAATATAGCTGTGTCACTGTTGTGAACAACAATATGAATGTGTCATATGTGTGAGGGGTGTGTCATACGCATATGGTCTGATCGACGATACCATCAGTGACCCTGCTATGTGAACATCCCTGTCCCTATACATGGATACCTATGCTGTGCCCAACACCACATTCACAGAGGGAGGGATGGCGGTGTGTAGTGCAGCAGCAGACATGGGGGTGGCAGCAGGCACTGGATGTACACATATGTGGTACCCACATCAGTGCAGGCAACCATCCATGTGCATGGGATAGTGGTGTGTGTCCACATACAGCACTGTGTTGATCAATATCCCAGCACATAGCACCTGCCAGGGTTACAGTGTATGCATGGATGTGTGATACCTGCATGCAACAGACACACCCTCAGCAAGCAGCGTGCAGCATACCTCGCTTGAGGCCAGTGTCCACACCATGGCGATAGACATGTTGAATGTCCATATACACATAGCACTGACATATGGAATGGACAGCCACCCTGCCAATATCGTAAAGCCCCAGGTGGATCACAACCCAGTGCCATGTATGTGGCATACCCTGCCATACCATGCAGACCTGCCCAGCAAGGCTGCATGAGCTATCACAGTCCTACATGGTGCAATGGACAAAAGGCACTCTCACTATCAACCATACACAGCAGTAATGTGGCGGTGATGCACCCTGTGGTGTCACAGGTGCTGTGTGATGCTTTGGACAATGTGTGTGTGTACATGCTATGCATGGCCTGTCCTGCTAATGTGTCATGGTTACACATTGCCATATGTCTATCACATGTGCAACACAGGTGAGCTGTGGCAAGTTGTCCAACACCCGTACAGTGCTGTGTGGATGTACATGGCACGACACATGCATGTGCAGGTGTCCATGTGTATGTGTACAATGCCACTGCTGACATTCACAATGGCTACAGACGTGATGTGTACTGACATATACACAGCGTCCAGGTGAACAGCAGCACCAACGTCACATGGGGACCTATGCCAGTGATATGGACACAGGTGCAGCCAGGTACACATGTCCACAGCTGGCTAACATCTACATGGTGCGTGTACAGTGTGATGGGGTGGCAAACAGATATGATGTGACACACACTGCTCAATGGTGTGAAGCCAACACATCGGCTGTGTCACTGCCACGATGCCTTTCACAGATTACTGTGCAGATGTCGTACTTGTCATAGCAATGTATCTCCAACAGTATGCCAGCACAGCAGTGTAAATGTGACCTGCCACCATCATTATGTCTTACAGATAATGCCACGATCCCGCTTCCTGCATTCAGTCGACAGGAGGAGGAGGTGATCATACCATACCTCCATAGTAATCATAACATGTTATTTAGTCATGTGCCACAGCAGGCACAGGAACGACAGGAGATGTGGGAGGAGTTGTGCAGGAGGGTGAACAGCCTGGGCGGATACAACCGCACTTATCAGCAGATCCGCAGGCACTGCACAGACCTGATCCGGCATGCAAGACAGCGTGCGCTGCAATCGCCAGACAACAACGTGGGACAGGTGGTGGGCCACCAACCCAGCCCCCACTCACAGCCACGGAGGAGCTCCTGGCCAGTCTGGGGACACCCACGGAACAACACGCAGAAACCCATGTGTCCATCGTGGAGGTGGGTGTCTCCCGAAATATGAGCTTGGAGCTGCATGGTAAGTCAGGGTTGCATGTTTGTATGATAAGTGACGTGGGGGTGGGTGTCATAGTACAACACATAATATAGCCATACATGCCAGGTATAGGGCCACACAAGACGCATACTACAGTATGCTATGTTGTGTTAGCAGACATGTGCATAGCACATGCTAACTCACAGACGATGATGTGACATGCACACTGCTGACTGTGGCGATAGTAATGGATAATGTGTATACCTTTGTGTCATCCCTTTACAGGTATGCCTGGCGGTCGCAAACACAAGGGTCTGTTGCAGGTAAGTCTGTTGCTAGTCAAAGGCATGATATGGTGTATTGATATTCCCCATGTGTCCAGGCATGACATGCACACCTGTGTGTGCCCCAGTCACGGTATACAGGTTGCACCACCCGACACACACCACCCATGTACAGTAGATACAACCGTTAGCGTAGAGTGGCATGACACCACACGACCTATTGGTGTGTCACATGCATTCAGCTATGCATACAATGGTGTAGGTGTTCCACAATGGCTGCATGTGTAGTATGCATCGGTATGCCTCTGCAGTATGCACACAGTACCACATAGTGAGCTGTGATCTTGCCAGAGCACAGGTGTTACCAATGTGACCTATGCCCCTGCATCGGGTGCACACGTTGTGACATGGCACATGCCATGTCCCATGCACGTGGATGTCTGGCTGCAACATTGTCACACCATGACATGACCTATGTGACACATAGCAGACATCCACACTGTCTGCATATCTGTAGGGAACGTGACACCTTACACTATTATGGTTGTATGTCACATGGGCCACCACAGGGCCATGTGCACGATGTCCACCACACACAATTGTCAATGACCCAGACAGACAAGGCCATGGTCGATACCTACAGGCATGTTGCCACACAGTACATCCACAGTGGGTAGTCACCGTTGCACCCTGTACACACATAGTGGGCTCATCACTGTAGTGGCCCCCCTGGACATCCGATGTAGTACACCACTGACATGGAATGCCTCTCCACAGCTACTACAGGTGCCTCCAATATCCACCACATACGTGCTGCTGAGCGGCTTAAATGACTGACAGACATGGCAATGTAATGCGTCCAGGTCACGCATCACACAGAAACATAACTGTGTCCTGCTACTGTGCAGTGGCACAGTGCCCGCACTCCACACTGTACAGCTATGTACACAGCTCACACCAACCGCACCTGCACAGACATCCCTGTTACCCATACATTGTATCTGTAGACTGTACACATAACACTGCACCATGACAGCCATTGTGATGTGGTGCATGCGGTGGGACACCATCGTCACATGTCCACATGATACCACACATGTTTGCGGTGTACATGACATAGTGTCGGCAGACATGTGTACTGTCAATTCGCCCTTGGCCACACGGTGTATCACGGTGATGCATGCAAACTACCATGAATGTGTGTACTGCATGCCTACTAAAAGACACCTGCCTGTTGTACTGTTCCCACCAGGGCAGTGTGCATACTGCAACTAGGAATGTGTGGTCTACATTTACTGGTCTGTGGTGTGTGAATGCTGCATGCCACCTGCAATATCACATGCATGATGTCTGTGTGTGTGTGTGTGTGTGTGTGTGTGTGTGTGTGTGTGTGTGTGTGTGTATTGTAACTGACGGTATGCCTTTGTATTGATAGGTGCTGTAGGTGAGTTCCCCTCCTGCGGTCCAGCTGATGCTAGTGTCCCCACAGATACTAGTGGTGATGACCATGTGCATGAGGCACAGGCAGGGTCGTCACAGGCACACACTGTGCCATTGGATAACATCACACATACGTCCCCTTCATCCCTGAACACGGTTCGGATGCCGACACATACCCCAACACCGTTGCCCATAGATGACGGTCAGTCAGCGTCTGTTGGCATCGAGCAGGAATGTGTGGTGGCTGCAGAAGGTGTGGGTACACACGATGTTGCCAGTGTAATGACTGGTGCAGTGCCACGCAGGCATGTGGCAGGTGCTGCTCGTAGGGGGAGCACCGCTAGACATACACCTGTCGTACAGGGTGCAGCAGCTGGTATAACCAGACGCATGTTCCAGACTGTAATGGCGGCGCAGGCACATGCCGAACGGCAGAACCAGGAAGGGCAGAGGCTGCAGAGGTCTGCAATCCATTCCTTGAATGACAACATCCAGGCATTGGTGAATGCCCAACAGCATCTTGCCGATGTTGTGGATAGGAGATTGGGTGAGATGGCTGGTATCCTCGACCGAGGCATGGCCATCCTTGACCGTGGGCTGTCCGTGCAGGAACACCAGGTAGGGGTGAGGCATAGGGCACATGGGCGTAGGCCAGCAACACCACTTGGTGCAGGTCAGCGTGTGCGTGCCACCTCCCATGCCCACCCACCCAGTGCTGGTAGCAGCAGCAGTGCAGCTGCTACTACACCGACCACACCAGGATACAGCAGGCCACGTGGACGTGGCCCTGGACGGCCCCGGTGTGGGCACGTTTCCAGCGGACATGTGACATCGGAGAGTGGACTGTCTGTACCTACACCCGGTCATGCCCGTGCGACCCCAGGCAGGCCCGGGTCACGTTGCGGCAGGCGGACACAGTGAGCCGTAACACCTGCACTGTACAGTCTGGGGCTGCCAAGCATACCCCGTGTAGGCATCACAGATTACTGAACTGTGTACACACAAACCCACACACAGTAAACACGACTGTAGGGCTCCACCACACCCACATGCAATGTACACAGTCATGCCCAGTCAATGCACAGGCCCTTACACACACACATGATGTCATCCATTGGTACAGCCTATGCCTGTGGCACACATATCACCCTGTGCATATGATGAAGTCTCTGCCACATAACTGTGAGCTACACCATCAGTGCATGGTTATGCAAACATATTCTGATGCACAGGGTGGACAAGATAGTGAGAGGTGTATGTGATACCTGTGTCCGCATAGTACATGATGTGTATGTTGTGGTGTGTGTGTATGGCTGGTGACAGGTGTGTATGTGATGTGGGTTGTGCACTGACATCATGCAGCAGACATACCATGCAGGACAGGTGCAGCATTCATTGATCTGTGTACACAGTATGTGTGGTGGCTACATGTGTAGCACCATGTTGGTTCAGTTAACCCGTATGACAATGATGGTGTACTTGCATGTGCCTACTGGGAGCACTGTAATTAGTTCCCCACACATAGTCGTGGGGTACCCACAGGCATGTCTGGCAACATCAGCATAGCACAGGTACCCGCACTCGGCATGGACCCCTACATAGGAACATAGGCGCACATGTACATAACAGGGTATGTGCCCTATGACATGTGTGGACCTAGCATGACCGTGTGTGGCTGCTAACACCCCTCAGGATGGGGATGCCACATCCATCAGTCCCCGGTCCCTCGTCCAGCACTGACACACAGATGATGCCTGGCGCATAACTATATCCACACATCCACACCTCATTATTACTCCTGGACGAAGGCAATCAGTGCCTTTCCTTCACATGGGCTGGCACTCCTCTATGTGTTGTAGGGGGTCTCCGGCCATTGACCCTGTTCCCCAGCACGTCACACTCATCTTTGTGGTGATGTGTGACAGTCGCTTCTGTGCCCGTGTTTGCCTGGAGCCTAGGAAGTGGAATATGCCCATGTCACCCAGGTCAGACATGGCCGTGTATGCCAGGCACAGATCACCACAGAGCAGATGTGCTGTGAAGGTTTACAGCCGGAGTCCCCTTGGTCATGCAGCTTGTGACACATGTCCTAGCACCGTCATCCCCGCCTTGTGTAACCTTTGCGGTCCTTCCGAGTGCTGCAGGCGTCAGGTTAGCTACAGGCCAGATGTGCCAATGTACGCAGTCATTGCTCTGGTGTGTGATGTGTACAGGGGTACAATGAACACCCCTGATGTCGATGCGATTCCTTCCAGACCAGGAGGCCACAGTGGAATGTCTTCACACCCACATTGCCATTGTGTGTGTCGACAGATGTTAACGACAGGTGTCATAGCCATTTCCATGAACATGTCCACCATCTGGAATGGCTTACCACCTACATGTGACATTGGGCCGAACATGTCCTTCACACTGGGTAGGTCTGCACCTTCTCTGGCATGTAGTAGCAGGCTATGGCTCTGGCACCAGTTATGCATGTCTATGATGCCCTAGGTGGATGTCCGTGTCACATGGGGTGTTGGGTATGGTGGCCGGTGCGTAGTCATCTGCATACCTTGTCTGCCACAATCCCCCTATGATTGCATGCACATTGGAAGGTCGAATGCCATATGGCAGGGGGCCCAGAACTGAGCCCTGTGGGCCTCCACTGGAGACCAGATATGAGTGTGACAAGGCACCAGGAACACCAACCCTGTGTGGTGTGACCTCCAACCTTTCTGAGAAGCATCGGGTGACATATGTCCACACATGTATGCTGGCGAGCCTTTCCATGAGTCCCATGTGTAGTGTGCTCTGAACGCTCCCACCAGGTCATGGTACTGTGTGCAAACCCACGTATCCCCATCAATGGCCTTGGTGACCACTCCAGACAGGGCGAGCAGGTTCGGGAGGCAGGATCCGCCCTTGACTATGTTGTTGTGGGTATGTTCCGGTATTGGCTGTACACCGCTGTCTGTATCCATGGGCACCTGTATGGACCTCCCCACAGCTTTGCAGACAAGGCTTGTCAAGCGGATAGGGTGTGGCTGTCTACAGTCCATAAGAGCAGTACCCTGGCATAGTGGGACCACAGATGCCATATGACGTCCATTGGGGACATAGCCCATAGTAAGGCTAACATGACACAGTGGCCGCATGTGTGGGCCGAGGCCCTCAATGAGGATGGGTAGCACACAGCCAGGGACACCATCGGTGCCCAGTGGTGCTGTGTCAACCGCCATACAGATATGGGATCACTCCAGGACATATGAGATGTTTGGGAGGCTACACTCTGGTGGGATGGATATGTCCCCTCTTGGGGGGGGGTGGGATGTATGCATGGAAGATGTCCGCTGGTTTGCAGACAATGTCTGTGGGTGCAGTGACCGTTGTACCATTCTGGACCATTTCCAGCCAAGTCTGTGTGCCCCCAACCATGTCCTTACCACAGTTAAGGAAGGCCCTATGGTTGTCTCGTGCCCTCTGCAGTACCACTCCCACAAGCGGCCGTGGATGATTGTATGTGTGGCCGTATGGTGACGCCGGTATGAATGGGAGATGGTTTCCCTGGTATTGACATTGCTCTGTCATGTATTAGCTCCAACTGTTGATGTACAGCTAGTCAGTGGCTGGGGTCCACCACACCATGTGCCTACCTGTGGTGGACAAGGTCCTGATGTTATCATGTTTGCCTGTTGCAGACATGCATGTGGGTGCTCAGAGAATGCATTCGTTAGGCGGTTGCCAGTCTGGCTTGGGTTCAACACTGGCATGGAGGACTTGTAGGGTACCACACCGGTCGTATGATGTGTGTGGTTTGTTGTGACGGGGTCATCACTTAGGTCCCCCATGCCGGTGTTGGTTACAGGATGTGGATGACCAGTGGATCCACTATACGGTCTGGCATCACCATTGAGGGCTGTACATCCTGTGTGGGGCATATCCTCACCATGTGTGATGGGCAGAACTGTCAGACATCCCCCCCTAGTATGTATGGTGCATGGCTGTTTAACAGTGGCCAGGTGTGAGAACACCTGTGACCGGTGGCGTAGTGTGTTGTGCCATGGCTGATGTTCCCAGTCTATGTATGGGTGGTTCATGTCACCCAATACGGTGCTGTTGTGAGAGCATGCCCACTCACCAGTGTCCTCAGGACATCTGTGCAGGTAGCCTGTGTTTGGGAGGGTTGTCTGTAGCATGCAACAAACTGTTGGCCAGTCCTACACATGGTTAATTGCACCTAGATATTCCCCGATGCAACTGTTGTGTGGCTGGACACACACGACGGTCCACATTCCGCCACCCATGCCGTCGCACCATGTGTATGCATGTCTAAGTGTCTGAGCATGCCCAGTAGGCAGTGATGTACTGATCAGTAGTTACTTGGTATTCCCGACTGCAGCTAACGCAGTTACTGTACGGCGACCTTGGGATGGTAACAGGCTGCGTGACTGCGCACTCTGACCTAACTCCCGATCGGGCGCATTGCCTCTGCAAATGATACCACCCACGTAGGGGTATGCCTCCTGACAGCGCTCTGCTCAGTAAACTCGTAGCGATTCTGTAAATGCTTCGTACTGTAGTGTGTTCATGTAGATAGGCGTAGGTTCATCTCCCGTCCCTTCCGTGTGTGTGTGTGTGTGTGTGTGTGTGTGTGTGTGTGTGTGTGTGTGTGTGTCTCTGTGTGTGTGTGTTTCCAGCTGCCTCTGCGAATGAACATGCTTTTAGGCGCTCCGCAACACAAATCTTGGCTATTGCCAACTATTGTCTTGCGGGTGACATCACCAGTCTACAAGTATGCCTCTGACAGCGCTCTCTTCAGTAAACTCGGTAGCGCGTTCTGTAAATGCTTCATACTGTAGTGAGTTCATGTAGATAGGCGTAAGTTCGTCTCCTGTCCCTTCCGTGTGTGTGTGTGTGTGTGTGTGTGTGTGTGTTTCCAGCTGCCTCTGCGAATGAACATGCTTTAAGACGCTCCGCAACACATACCTTGGCTATTGCCAACTATTGTTTTGCGGGTGACGTCACCAGCCTACAAGTATGCCTCTGACAGCGCTCACTTCAGTAAACTCGGTAGCGCATTCTGTAAATGCTTCATACTGTAGTAAGGTCATGTAGATAGACGTAGGTTCGTCTCCCGTCCCTTCCGTGTGTGTGTGTGTGTGTGTGTTCCCAGCTGCCTCTGCGAATGAACATGCTTTTAGACTCTCCGCAACACATACCTTGGCTATTGCCAACTATTGTCTTGCGGGTGACGTCACCAGCCTACAAGTATGCCTCTGACAGCGCTCACTTCAGTAAACTCGGTAGCGCATTCTGTAAATGCTTCATACTGTAGTAAGGTCATGTAGATAGGCGAGGTTCGCCTCCGTCCCTTCCGTGTGTGTGTGTGTGTGTGTTCCCAGCTGCCTCTGCGAATGAACATGCTTTTAGACTCTCCGCAACACATACCCTGGCTATTGCCAACTATTGTCTTGCGGGTGACGTCACCAGCCTACAAGTATGCCTCTGACAACGCTCACTTCAGTAAACTCGGTAGCGTTCTGTAAATGCTTCATACTGTAGTGAGTTCATGTAGATAGTAAGTTCGCTCCGTCCCTTCCGTGTGTGTGTGTGTGTGTGTGTGTGTGTGTGTGTTTCCAGCTGCCTCTGCGAATGAACATGCTTTAAGATGCTCCGCAACACATACCTTGGCTATTGCCAACTATTGTTTTGCGGGTGACGTCACCAGCCTACAAGTATGCCTCTGACAGCGCTCACTTCAGTAAACTCGTAGCTGCTCTGTAAATGCTTCATACTGTAGTAAGGTCATGTAGATAGGCGTAGGTTCGTCTCCCATCCCTTCCGTGTGTGTGTGTGTGTGTGTGTGTGTGTTCCCAGCTGCCACTGCGAATGAACATGCTTTTAGACTCTCCGCAACACATACCCTGGCTATTGCCAACTATTGTCTTGCGGGTGACGTCACCAGCCTACAAGTATGCCTCTGACAGCGCTCTCTTCAGTAAACTCGGTAGCGCGTTCTGTAAATGCTTCATACTGTAGTGAGTTCATGTAGATAGGTATAGGTTCATCTCCCGTCCCTTCCGTGTGTGTGTGTGTTTTCGCGAATTCTTCTGAAAAGCAAAGTCTTAAACTGTTCACAATCAACAGTGTGATATTTAAAATCTTGTTAAGACTCACATTGTTGATTGTGAACATTCTTAGACTTTGCTTTATTCTGCAGACGTTGTGGAAACAACGAAAACGTTGCATGTTTTAATAAACTGTTTAAATGTTACGAAGACTTGTGTTGTGTCGAACTACGGGGACTATTCTTGCTGCAGGTTGCTGGTTTGTTTGTGTTTCATAGTACAATATCATGTAATACGTGTGTTCATAGTATGCTTTCTGTGATGTTGACATGTGTGTGTTTCGTTAGCAGTGCGTCTGTGCTTTCTATGCTGTGGCTACATGTTCATTGTTCGCATAGAAAGTGACAAATGGAAGTGTAAGGGTGGACATTTAAAGCCTGGATACTTCCATGTTATGTGTAAGTCTCACGGGGCCAACGGGTGATAGCGCATACATGTCTATGAAGTACCTTTGGATACCATATGTGACGTGTCATGGACAAAATGTTTAATTTGACTGTTCCATCTACCTATGTGTGACATGGTTTGTGGCCATAGGGTGCCAGCAAGTCTTTCCTGTTCATTGGGTGTTTGCCATGGTCTATTGACATCAATCCTATTAATTCACTGAAGGATGTCTTTCATTGGTGGCAACGCCATAGTTTGACCATCGTATGTCATTCCCAGCAGACGTTGAGAATGTGCCATTGGTATGTTTACACAGGTGACCCATCTGTTCCACTGTATGGAAGCGTGTGATCCCCATTGATGTGCTGGCAGATTGAGTGCTGTGTACGCCGGTATCTGCCCAGCGGTCTGGCTTTGAATGGGGGGTGTCTACTGTAGTCCCTATCTGTATTTCCTGGGTTATGCCTTGCAACAGCTGTGGGATTCCCCCAGGTCTGCAGCTATGGGTGCCATGTTGGCCGTACGTTGGTCCATCCATGGGAACTGCCTACTGGACACTAGTATCGGGCTGTAAACATTTCACAGCTGCATTCTCCATTTCCGGTGGATGATCGGCATTATTATTGCGGAGTAACGCATATGCCATGGCCACGTCCCACACATGGGGCGGGACAACGAATCATCTGCCAATCCACACCGACACCCATTTTTGCATACCCATGATCCCATGTCTGCAACCCTTGACAGTACCCCTTGCACACCCTTCATGTGTGCGGAAATGGGATGTGAACGCACGTGTATGGACGCAGCAGCCTGGGGAGTCCTATTCATATGTCCTGCATTTCATGGACGGTTGTCATCACCCTTGAAGACGCTTGTGGTGCATATATCTACCTGTGCCGTAGTCACGGCTGTCACCTCTTCCGGTTCACACTATGCTGCCCACACTTACTTAAGGAGTAATTTTTGGGTCCTGCAATGGACACCGATGTGCATATGTAAAGTGTAGAACATGTTGGACTGTGTCCATTCGACCAGTGGGTTTGACTGCCGTATGTTCCCCAGTCCCGATGTCTGTCTGCCTACCCATATTATGTAGTGCTACGGAACCCGTGTCCTTCCACAATTTACCCATATGGTGTTACTGTAGTACTGCAGGTTGGCAACTGCTTTAAGTAATCCTCAGAGGTACCATTGTGAACTATCCGCCACTGTATTGTCATTGTAACACAGCCAGTACATGTAGAACCTATTTATTCATGACAGTATGTTATTTATGTGTGGGAACGCCATATTCTAACCATAGTATGACCTTCCTAGTTGACGTTGTTGGTGTGCCATTAATATGTGTTCCACAGGTCGCCCGTATGTTCTGCCGAGTGGAAGCGGGTGATCCCCACATACTTGCTAGCACCTTGGCTGCTGTGTACGCCGGGATTCGCACGGCTGGATGGATGTCTACGGGGTGTGTCTACTGTTGTTTCCATCTGTATTTCCTGTGTTATGCCTTACTACGGCTGTGTGATTGCACCAGGCTTGCTATTATGGGTGCCATCTTGTCCGTACTTTTGTCCATCCTTGGGAAATGCCTACTGGACACTGGTGTAGGGCTGTACCCATTTCACAGCTGCATGTAGCATTCTCCGGTGGATGATTGTCAGTATTGGTGGGTGGTAAGGCATGTTCTGTACCCACATCCCTCCCACGGGGTGGGACAATGGATCATCTGCCAATCATCTCCAACACCCATTTCTGCATACCCACGATCCCATGGCTGCAACCCTCGACAGTACCCATAGCAAATCCTCCATGTGTGCTGGAATGGGATGTGGACGCACATCTGTGGACTCGACAATCTGTGGATTTCTGTGCATATGTCCCGCATTTCGTGGACAGTTGTCATCAACCTTGAACACACTGGCGGTGCATATATGTAGCTGTGCCGTAGTCACGGCTGTAGTTCATCTTGGTCTTCCGCTTGCACCCAGTTGGTGTTGCAAAAGGAGAAATTTCTGGGTCCTACAATGGACACAAATGTGCATATGTAAAATGTAGAAAATATTGGGCTGTGTCCATCTGGCCAGTGGTTGTGACCGCTGCTGTATGTTCCCCACTCGTGGATGTCTGTTTGACTACACATATTATGTTGTGCTACGAAACCCATGTTCTACTACGATTAACCCAAATGGTATTGATGTAATGCTGCAGGTTGGCAGGTGCTTTATGTAATCCTCAGAAGGCCCAGTAGGACATATACGCCACTGTAATGTCAATATAAAACAGACAGAACATGCATACCCTATTTATTCATTGAAGCATGTTCATTATATGCGGGAACGCTAGTGTTGAAACATCGTATGACCTTCGTAGTTGAGGTCGTTAGTATGCCATTAGTATGTGTTCCACAGGTCGCCCATTTGTTCCGCAGTATGGAAGCGAGTGATCCTCATGTTGTTGCTGGCAGATCGAGTGCTGTGTACGCCGGTATTCGCATGGCGGTCTGACTTTGTATGGGGAGTGTCTACTGTAGTCCCTAATGTATTTCCTGTGTTATGCCTTACCGCAGCTGTGTAATTCCACCAGGTGTCCAGTTATAGGTGCCATCTTGGTCGTAGACTTGTCCATCCATGGGAATTGCCTACTGGACACTGATGTAGGGCTGAACACATTTTACACCTGCTTTTAGCATTACCCAGTGGATACTTTGCATCCTTAGTGGGGAGTAAGGCACGTGCTATACCCACAGCCCTCCCACGGGGCGGGACAACGGATTATCTGCCAAACAACACCGAGCCCCATTTTGCATACCCAGGATCCCATGGCTGCAAACCCCCACGGTACGCATTACACATCCTTCATGTGTGCGGGACTGGGATGTGGACGCACTTCTATGGACACGACAATCTGGGGACTTCTGTTCATATGTCCTGCATTTCATGGACAGGTATCATCAACCTTAACCACGCTGGTGGTGCATGTCTAGCTGTGCCGTAGTCACGGCTGACACTCTGTCTGGCTGATCTCAGCGGATCGAAGGTGTAAACGCAACTATTTTTGGAGTCCTACAATGGACACCGATGTGCATATGTAAAGTGTAGAACGTGTTGGACTGTCACCATCTGGCCAGTGGTTCTGACTGCCGCTGTATGTTCCCCAATCGTGGATGTCTGCTTGACTACCCATATTATGTATTACTTGGCCTATCTATATCCACGTGCCAGTAAGCGGAAATACAGCAAACCTTGCGTCCTGCCCATCTTCATAAACGACATTATTGAACATATATCGGCCAAAACAGACAATGACAAAAACGATAGACTCCACAGTCAAACGGTACGGAGCTCTTTCACCTACTAACATGGGGCATCGTCGGAGCATGAAATGCATTACATAGTTGTCCCTTATACACTTCCTTCAGAGTCAGTTTAAAGTCAAATAATCAATAAACCTGCTCATAGTTAAGTGGACAGTGCTACAAGTCTTGATTATGACGTGACATATACAAATCAGTGTTGCATACATTACTTCATGGAAACAATAATACGACAACAATGTGTTAATATAAATACAACATTGGTCAATACAATCAGTATCTTGAAACATAGTTGATAATTGTTGTGAGTAAACCTTAGAATGTAGTGTGTTGATCAGGATATTTTATATCAATGTGTATAATTGTAGCATTACGATTCCAAAGCATGGAATCAGTAAGTACTATTTAAGCATATATTGTACAATTATGAATGTAAATGAGTGGAGGACACATCCTTAACCTTCCCTGCTTCCAGTGGATCACACACGCACACGCACACCGCATGTCCTAATTGTGGGTTGCGCGCACATGCATATCCGTATTCTGTTTATAAATGTTTACTGGGTCTGTGTGGTTACGTGTTATGTGTTAGTTGTGACTATTCGTAACATATGTCTGATCCGTTGATGGACGGTGCAGAACGACTTACAACTTTATACATGTAACAGTCTTTGCAGCATGGACGATTACGCACACGCTCACATCTATATGTTCCATAGTCATAATTCAAACGTGACTGCATTCACGCTTGCCAGTTACTGTGACCACTACACGCTAGCTGTTCGGTGTCATTAATATGCATACCCATGGTACTTAAGTACATTTACATATCCCCCGCAGTCACGCACGCCACAGGCATCCATTCTCCTGCTGGGAAAGGTGCGGTACTGCATGTTAAACATTCCTTATTCCCCTCGCCATGGCCCAGGATGCATATGTCGTGACCGCAGGGATGTTCAGATGACAGGTGCTTATATCCCCACGATACAGGCCTTTGATTGTCAGGGTGTTGCTGTGGTGCTTTGGTTTGGTCTTGTCCGCCCAGTGTACGGAACTGCCCTGACCGTAATGAATGTTAGATGAGTCACATGGGCACGTTTTGTCCGTGTCTATGATACCATGTCACCCCCCCCCAATTATTCATAACCGTGTGTGCCGATTGGCCGGTGTACCCATTGTAGATCTTGTTATACTAATTGCACACGGTCTGGTCGAACGGACCTATTTCCATTACTAACCCTCGGTATGACCTGTGTCGCAATATTACATGGGTTTACCATTATGCGGCTTTCACTGAGCCACAGACATGTCCGTTGCTTGGTTTGGGCCGGTTCCGCTGTGCTACACACATTTAACATGGCGGAACAGGTTGAACAGCTCAGCCACGGGGACATCGGGTTCTCCGTCGCTGTTTAGTATTGAATCGCTATGTGGAGTTTGTTTCACAAAGCGAGACAATGTCGACATTGGTAACGGACATCTCGCGGCCCGTCCGCACCGCTGGGTGACGATGTCTGCGTTTGGGCGGCGGACAGGCATTATGCTGTGCCATTATGTCTGGGAATATATGGTTTCTTGCCATAGATGATATGCCATACTAGCAATGACCCGCGTCTGGGTGTGGGTACTGCTGTATTACCCACGGAAAGAGTGGCCTTAGGTTAAGTGGTGCCCTAGGCAGAAGTTGCCACCGCCACATCACCCGCTACCTTCCTCCTGGTCTACCTACACCAAACAAAGTCTGGAAAGGTGCCCCGAGTAGAGCAGTGCCCCAGACGGCTGCCTACTTGGCCTATGCCTAAGGCGGCTATGTGTGTGGTCCCTCGGCATCGGACTGAACGCACCACGTCTGCCGTGGGTATGTCCAGCATTACCCACATCCAGCCGTGGTGTATTGCCATGATGTTCCATGTGTACAGTGGTGCCGGTTACCATACATATGCCTTTCTCAAAAGCCGATTTCACACTTCTGAACACTACTGTGGTCTCCTTTAAGGCCCCTGAGCCAGTGGTGAACATCACTCAAACCGCTGAATCACGTACATATGCCTTCCACCAGCACCTACAGGACTGCATGGATCAGGCAATCCCATACAAAACTGAGACTCTTTGTACCACAGACAAGCATGCAGTCTGGTGGACCCCAGCCATGAACTAGCTCTACAACGACAGGAGGTAGATAGTACAAGTTAAAGCAGAATACTTGTAAGGTAACACACCCTTGCTCATTATATGTGAAGAACTACAAGCTGTCATGAAATCATCCAGGGGAAATTCAACAGAGAAATTAACAAGGACTCAACAGACATTCATAAGTCCTTCTATAGCTATGTTGGACACCTGGAAGGACACTCCCAGATATGCTCAAACCGGGTTCGCAATGATGTGAAGATGACTGAACCTACACACATTGCCAGCATACTGGCTGACATGTTCAGTGCTAACATTTCCTCCCCCACATGGAGAGTTATCTATACCTGAGACTTGTAGATCCTGGAACATCTGTAACACACAGGTGGGAAATGCTGTCTCCAAGGCAGTCAACACAGCATCCATGGGACCAGATGGTGCCCCAGCTGTGTACTCCATGAACTCTATGGGAAATTAAACCCACACTTAGGACAGCTGTTTAATCTTAGCCTCACCTCAGGATGCACTGAAGTAGTAGCACAAGGCGACTGTAGTCACACTTCACATAGATGGTGCCTCCACTGACCCTGGTTATTACCATCCCATTAGCTTGACAAGCCTTATCTGCAAAGCCATGGAGAGGGATCATAATGGAACTCATAGATAAAGACATAGGGGACTCGTGATACTTTGGATACAACCCAGTTTAGCTTGGTCAAAGTCAGATCATGCCTTTACACGTTTGACTTTGTAGGATCAGTCACCAAGGCCATTGATGAGGGTAAAGCAGTCCATACAGCCTACCTCAACCTGGCAAAGGCCTTCGACACAATACCCCTCGGGTATCAGTGATAAACCCGTCATCTTGAACGTATATCCATACATCGCCATATGGGTTGCAAACTGGCTAAGTCACAGAACACACATGGTCATAGTTGCTGGCGCCATGTCATACTCACAGCCAGTCACAAGCGGTGTCCCATGGGGCCCAGTCCTGGGTCCACTATTTTTCAGCATCTACGTTTCCAAAGTACAAGCAAACACAGGGGGGTTATGGGTGACAATGTTTGCAGATGACTGCAAACTGGGTGCCATAGTCAGACACACATCTGACACAGATATCCTTCAGGAGTGCCTCACAGATGTGGATAAGTGGTGCCTGAGACATGGCCTACAGCTACATGCCAGGAAATGCATAGTCATACCCTTCATGAAGAACAAGGTTACCCCTAGCTACCATATAGGTGGCAATCCACTGAGCACAGAGGGAGTTACCAGGATCTGGGGACCCGGGTTGTTGTTAACCGCTCGTTAGACACACACGCTAAGTTAACGTAGTTAGGTACACCTTCCACATTGCCCACATCATCATGAAGGGATTCACATCTAGATCAGGGGAGGTCATTGTCCCCTTGTACACATCACTCATTAGACCTATGATTGGGTACAATGCCCCGTTCAGAATGTATGTGACCCGACACCTGCAGCAGCTGGAAAGGCGCCAACAGTTCATCGACAAACAGATGCAGGGTCTCAGGAATATGTGTTATACTGACCAACTGAAAGAATTACAGATGTATACAGTTGCATACCACTTGCACAGAGGTGACCTGTGCCTGGCATACAAGGCCATGTCGAACCCAGATCTGATGAGTATGCTTCACCTAAAGAAGTTAGATCCCTCAGAACCACAAGGGCAGGTGACGTACACCTTGACACTGTCATTAATAGAACGTGTTGGTGGGACAGATTCATCACCCAGACACTCACTATGCTGTGGAACAACATCCCAGTACATGTGAGGGCAGGCACCCTGGCCTTCTGTTAGTATTTTGACATGGATGTCTGAATTGATTTATTTAAGTAACCTTCTAAATGAATATTTACATTACCACATTGTGAATCTTTACATTTCATTGGTCTATTTGACATTAGTCATAATCATACGGTTTATCTGTGTATATTATGGTTCATTTATATTACTAGGTGTCTGCAGTTCTTTTAATATATTGGCACAGTCCGTAGAACATATATATGTAGCTTACACAGTCAGACATCTGGAAAACATTATGTTGGTTCATCTTTCATATATATACATATATTTCTATTTCTCTATGAAGAATGTACCTTTCGAAGCAATGTCTGATGTCCTCACTGTGTGGAATCTGTAACCCAAGTAAAATTTGTTTGCTTGTTTGCCTTTAAGGCATGTAAGTAATACCTAGCACATCTAATTTACTGACCAATTAAGGGTTTTACATGTAGTAGGTTGGACTGCATTGTATGTATTCTGAATAAGTCTGCTTATGAAGCAGACGAAAAGAGCTTCAGTAAACTATGGTGACTGCATTTAATTACTGGTGTGCTCTGAGTGGTCACTGACGGTGTCTACAGTACCTCGCTTTGCTTTGTACTTCAGCGGCTGGTTGTCTGTGTTTGTTGTATAGGGGATGTCTAGTGTAGTCCCTATGTGTATTACTTGTGTAACGCCTTACCACGGCAGTGTAATTCCACCGGTTTGCAGTTATGGGTGCCATCTTAGTCATACACTTGTCCATCCATGAATTGCCTACTGGACACTGGTATACGGTTGTACACATTTCACACCTGCATTTTGCAATCTCCGTAGATGGTTTGCATTATTAGCGGAGAGTAAGGCAGGTGCTACGCACACATCCTCCCACGGGCGGACAAAGGATTGCCTGCAAACAACACCGAGGCCAGATTCTACATACCCAGACTCCCTTGACTGCAACAGTCGACAGTACCCATTACACATCCTTCATGTGTGCGGGACTGTGATGTGGACGCAGTTCTATGGACACGGCACCCTGGGTATTTCTGTGCATGTGTGCTGCATTTCATGGACAGCTATCATCAACATTGAACACGCTTATGTGCATATGTGTACCTGTGACGTGGTGACGACAATTTGATCACGTGAGTAATGCAGGAAGCTAGCAGGCATTCCATGAATGGAATTTTTGGGTCCTACAATGTGCATATGTCAAGTTAGATGTTGCTGGACTGTGTCCACCTGCCCAGTGCTTTTCACTGCTGGTGTATGTTCCCCAATCACGGATGTCTGTTTCACTACCCAGTCTACATGGTGCTACATAACCAGGTGATTTAGTACTGTGAACAAATGACATACATCCAAAGATGCTGGTTAGCAACTGCTTCATATAAACCTCAGACATCCCAATGGGACATATCCGTCACCGTATTTCCAATATAACACCACCGGAACATGTTGATTACCTATGTTTTCATTTAACCATGTTGTCTTCATAGGTGGGAATGCCATAGTTTACATATCCTACTTGACGTTGTGTGTGCGTCATTAGTATGTGTTCCACAGGTCGCACATCTGTTCCGCTTGCACGGTAGCGGGTGCTCCTCATTCTGTTGCTGGCAGATTGAGTGCTGTGTACGCGGTGTTGGCACGACGGTCTGGCTTTGTATGTGGAATGTCAACTGTAGTCCCTATGTATTTCCTGTGTTATGCCTTACCGCTGCTATGTAATTTATCTCGGTTTGCAGTTGTGGGTGCCATCTTGGCCATACGGGTGTCCATCCATGAGAATTGCCTACTGACACTAGTATAGGGCTGTACACATTCCACACCTGCATTTAGCATTCTCCGGTGGATGGTTTGCATTATTAGCGGAGAGTAAGGCAGGTGATACGCACACATCCCTCCCACGGGCGGACAAAGGATTGCCTGCGAAACAACACCGGAGCCCAGAGTCTACATACCCAGAATCTCTTGACTGCAACAATTGACAGTACCCATTACACATCCGCATGTGTGCGGACTGTGATGTGGACGCAGTTCTATGGACCAGCACCCTGGGTATTTCTATGCATCTGTGCTGCATTACATGGACAGCTATCAGCAACATTAAACACGCTTGCGGTGCATATGTGTACCTGTGACGACAATGACTTCAGTTAGGTGTTGAAATAAGGCAGCATTCCTGTCTTTAGACAATTTTTGGGTCCTACAATGGACACCACTGTGCATATGTAAAGTGTAGAGCTTGTCGGACTGTGTCCTTGTGAGCAGTGGGTTTCACTGATGCTGTGTGTTCAGCAATCGCGGATGTCTGCTTGTCTACCCATACTGTGTAGTGCTACAGGAACCATGTCTTCCGACACCAGAACCCAATGGTGTACATCCAATGTTGCAGGTTAGCAACCACTTTCATACCCAGCGGTCACGATTGGGTGGTATTGCCACTTTATCGGAACAACACCTCCAGACTGTGTACATCACGGGAACTTTAGGCCAGTCTTACCGGCCATTTGCAATTGTAATTAGCACACACGTGTCAATACATGTATGATAAGACATATTATCATGCAGAAGTTAATCTATGTTATTTGGACATTGGCTTCTGCTATTGGCATCCGTTGCTGTGAGTGTTGCCAGTTACCATACATTGCTTGCTCAGAGGCAGACTACACAATTCTGCACACTACTGTGGTCTCCTTTAAGGACCCTGAGCCAGTGGTCGACAGTACTGCAGCCACTGTATCAATCACATTTGCCATCTACCAGTACCTACAGGACTGCATGAACCTGGCATTCACTTAACCAACTGTGGTTCATTGTACCAATGCCAAGCATCCAGTGTGGTGTACCCCAGCCATACACAGGATGTACAACACGAGTGAGGTGGCTACTACAAGGTGGAGCAGACACCTTGTGAGGTATGACACCCTTGGTCATCATATGCGTAGAGTTAACACACTGTCGTGCCATGGTCCAGGGCACATTCCACAGATATACCTACATGGACCTGGCTGACAATCATACCACCATCAGTTGCTATGCTCAACACCTGGGAGGTCACTCCCACATATACTCTGACTGGGTTCACAAAGAGGTGGAGTTTACTCAACATACACACATTGCCAACAAACAGGCTGACAAGTCCAGTATGGACATCTCCACACCCTCCCCCACACATGAGGAGATGTCTGTACCAGCTGCTTGTGGTCATCAAATTTTCTGTGACACACAGGTGGGACATGCTCTCTCCAGGGTAGTGGACATTGCATCCATGAGACCAGCTGGTGACCCCACTGTGTACTCCACTATCTCATTGAGGCATTAGGACCCACAGTTAGGACACAGCTATTTCTTTGTAGCCTCACCTCCAGGTAAGGTGCCCAGGTTGTGTCGCATGGCAACTGTAGTCCCATCGTCCATGGGCCAATGCCTCCACCCCTGAGCCTGGTTATTACTGTCCCATTACCATGAGGGAGACCTATCTGCCAAAGACATGGGAGGGATCATACCGCGCTCGTATATGACTGCATAGGGGACATACATACTTTGCATCCAACACGGTTTGTCTTGTTCAGCTGTTCATGCCTTTAAGGCATGGGTGAAATTTTCGACAGTCACCGAGGCCATTGATGGGGTGTTGCAGTCCATACAGCCTACCTCTGACCTGGCAAAGGCCTTCATCACATTACCCCCTCAAGTATCGTTGATAAACCCATTGGCTGGGATGTGGACACGCATATCACAGAATGTGTTGGAAACCGTCTATGCGACACAACCCACACAGTCATAGTTGCTGGCAGCATGTCCAGACCTACTGCCTGTCGCAAGTGGTGGTCCCATGGGGGCCCTTCCGTGGGTCCACTCACTGTCATACATCTACATTTCCACGGTACAGGCACACACAGGGGTTTTGTGGGCAACATTGTTTGTAGATGATTGCAAAACAGGTGCCATAGTGGGACGGACATCTGGCACAGATATCCTTGAAGGGGCCTCCCAGATATGCATATCTGCTGTCAGGGTCATGTCCCACAGCTAAATGCTAAGTAATGCAACATCATACCTGTGGAGAACTACTAGGTCAACCCCCTGTCCAGCATACAGGTGGCTGTCCACTCAGCACAGGGGTGATTACCAGGGATCAGGGGACAGAGTTTGTCGGTCACCATTCATTCAACACACACGCTACTATCGTGGTTGTGTGGGACTTCAACATTGCCCACCAGTTGTTTGTGCAGGGATTCACATCTACATCAGGCTAGGTCATTGTCTCCTTGTACCCATTACGTGTTACTCCTATGATTTACTACATTGCCCCATTCAGACTGTATCTGACCATACACCTACAGCAGCTGGGAAGCCCTCCTTAGGTTAATTGTTGTACAGATGCAGGATGACATCATTTTGTGTGCTGCCCCAACTTGTAGGACCCCTGGCACATTACGTCACATGCCTGCTGTTTAGTGTTGACCTGTGCCTGACATACGAGGCCATGTCAACCCATATGTCATGTGTATGCTTCACCTACTGTATCTGCATCCCCCAGAACCACTAGGGCAGGTGACATTTACCTTGTCACGGGTCATTAATGGGATGTGTTTGAGTCTAACATATATCACCCAGACACTCATAATGCTGTGGATCTACATCACAGTACATGTGAGACAGAGATCCTTCCTAGCCTTGTTCACGGGTATGTTGTCCATTGGATGGAGAATTGCAGGTATAGGCCAGGGATTACATCATTATCACTGCTTGACGGAGGTACAGCAAAATCATGAGTATTTTATCTGAAGCACAGAAGGTTGGCAAAGTCATCCTAACTATGGTGTAGTGTTATGGCTGAACCTGGGACGATGGCCTACCCTGTACCTATGGTCATATGAACCTATATTCATAGTTTGTCACATTTACAATTGTCTATCCCCTATACTCTTTCTCCATTGTATATTTCTGTGGCACATGATTGTCCTCTGTATTACATGCAGGTATGCTGTGTACAGTGCACACACGTCACAGTTGATGACAGTGTATCTGTGTCCCTAACACTGTGATACTGAGGACTACCACACATCCTTCACAACATTACATGCATATGTCCATTCTATTTTTTGGCCTATGGGGGTGTTAAGGCAAACATTACACAAGTCCCTGTTTGTGCATGCTTCATGTTGGTGTTTGACCAGGCTCCGTTGCAGTCGCGGTGTTGACAGTTGTGTTTCTGTGTGTTTGCCATGTAATGTTTTATTGCCGGTACATCTGTGGGAGTTGTGGTTGGCACATGTTCCTCTTTGCAGGACACCCATCCTGGGTCTTGTGTCATGCATCTGCACTTGGCACCTGCCATATGTCCTGTACTATTCCCACAGTCGTGTATGCCTTCATGCACTACTACTTCGCGTGTTACTGGCTGTTTTGTATGTGGTACACATGGACATTGTCAGATGGTTGGCTTGACCTATTCCCATGCTAGAACGTACACATCTGTCAATTGAAGTTGTTTAAATCAAACTGTAACACTCATTCATATTTTCAAAATGACAGTCAATAAACACAGGAAGCTGAGATTAATAACGCTTTTACTACTGTGCAGCAGGAGGCAAAGTACTATGCAGTAAAAAGTGTAGACATTTGTTGTACTCTATACATGTGTTGCATCTGTATGAGCATTGTGTATATTATCATCTTTTGCATCATTATTAATGATGTGGTCAGTCACCAAGGCATTTACGTTTTATTGCTAGAGTCCACAACGTTGTATTCCTACAACAGTGCTCAGGTAATGCTTATTAAATGTTTTCCCGATGAGGATAGCACAACGCGAGTGCGAGCCACATATTCAATTAGACTGTACTGTAATTCTGCTCTGTCACGGTTCCAACACTGTTCAGATCCGGGTCCTCACTCCATTTCCTACTAGGTTCAACTTTTGTCTCTTTGCTTTGGAGCAGCTGTACTCTGTGTTACAGCTCACAAGCCTATCCTCCCCAGTGGAAGGATGACAGATATACTCTGGACATACATGTATTATTCTCTAACTTGAGCAGATGACTAATGCTGAATGACATACACCTGCTGCACTGGTTACTGCTAGGGTCAGGGTTGAATCACACTGCAGCTACACTACAGCCAATTACATGCATGATAAGCTCTACTGCCATATTGTACAATGCGATAGAATAATATGCATTATACACTATTTGCTTCTAAAGTTGCACGTCCATATATGTTTAAATATGTATTATGCTAACATTCTCCTCCTTTGATTGCTTCTATGCTATCCATAGAAACATATAACATTATTTCATTCCCTAGCCTCTTCCTCTCTCTGAACGCTTAACTAGGCAAGTAATTTGTTGTACATTTCAAGAAGGATTGCATTTTCTATTGACAAATACCACTACAGGTCTTGATACATAGTCTCGGTACAGATATGTCGCCAGAGTCCCTGACTAATACTTACATGCAAAGTATCCTCAAGCAATAGACACATGCTCCCAATAATATGAGCAGAACAACACAAATGGCAATCATGATATTCACTTTTGCCAGGAGAGCGACCAATTGTTGTAGCATTTCGGTTGCTTATTCTGTTTATTATGATATTTTGTTGTTCCAGATACAAAATTACTGTTTTATGCTACCATTTTGAAATATATCTGGGAAATGTTTGTCCTGAGATATCAGGACATTTGCCATTTGTTCGGTTTGTTTGCAGGATACAACTGGCCAAAGAGGGACTGTCCCTCTCAGGGTGGAACAGGTGTTTACCGTAGAACATGTGCATCACATTTTCAGGGATTACAATGTTTCAGTAACGATATTTTATGTAATATACCATCAATGTCGTATTTATTACCCCATTTTACTGGATAACTCACATTATGTGCTCTCTGCGATTGCATATACTTCACGTCACCCGTCAAACGCGGATCACATGATCTGTTTCTTCAATAATCTCCCATATCCTCTACACGACTGCTACGTACCCTTCTCTCATACCACGTGGTGTCTCCTTCCCTGTATCCACTGTAGTGTCTACAATGACTATTTACTCTGCTGTGTGTTCCCCTGACCTATGTTCAGATTTAACAGTATATGGATAGGTCTTCGACCCGCTATCACAACTGTTAACAGAAACACAATGTAGTCTGGTCCCTGATCTACAATAGAGACAAAGAGGCAAACACTCCTTACCTGAGCCTCCTGTTTAAGGCTGCACGATTTCTTCTTGGGATCCAGTTTTCCGCTTTTCAGCCACAGATCAGACAGTAAACAGCCTCTTTACACACAACAATTCAGTCGGAGGTCTTTTCATTCAAGAAGAACCATTTAGGCAAATTCTCCTGCGTAGATGTCTAACCAGCCATGCACTCTGACCTGTAGCTTACCAAGGAATTCGGATTACAAGGATCACAATGTCAAATAAGTTGTTAAAACCAGACTGTAGTTATCAGTAGGCTTTTCTAAGTGACAGTCAATAACACAGGAGGCTCGGGTTCAGAAAGTTTTAGTAGTGTACACAGGCAGGCTAAATCATATACAGTCCAAGTATGAGAGTTTTGTCTGACTCTATACAGTAAGCAGTTTCTTTATATAGTGTTTACAATCAGCTTTTGCCCACCTTACTGACGTGGTCGGTCACAGGCCATTTCCATCACTATGGTCCACAATAGTCTATACATACGTGGGTGCTGGGGTCGTGCTTTTAAAATGTTTTCCCATGAGAATAACACAGCCTTGCAAGGCACTTTGTCAATTACACTGTTCTTCTGTGATTGTAACTGTTTCAAGGACCCTAGACTGTTCCGATACAGTACTCAGTTAATTTCTTAATACGTTGCTTTGTCTCTCTGGTAAGGAGTTGTACTGTTATCTTCGATTGAGCTCACAAGGCCATCCTCCTCAGAGGAAGGGGTGATGTTATGCATGTACATACATTTATTGTTCTGTAACCCAGCAGATAATTAATGTTGACAGACATAAGCCTGCTGTACTGGTTACTGCCAGGATCGGAATTCCATCACACTACAGCTTAGCTTCACCAATTACATGCAGGCTTACTTCTACTGCCATATTGTGCGGTACAATTCAATGCATTATATAGTATTTCGAGTCTAAACTGGCACTTCATGTGTGTTTCTATATATATTTTTCGAACAACATCCATCCGGCCATATGCATGTTGTTCCGTCCTTTACCTTGACCGTGTGTATTTGGCCGTCCGGCAACGCTACTCTCCACACGTGATGTCCCACCTTCCCCTTCTTTGCCTGTAACACCCTGTTAGGACGTCCTGTTTGATAGGCACGTGTTCCGCTATATGTGATCGACTTCACTGCATAGCTAAACATCAATGCGGTTGTTCAACAACCCGACTTGTCCACATGTGTACAGTTATGTGCACCGTGTCGTATGCAAACCTATATGGTTTCGACGGGTACATACCACATGCGGGATGTACACATTCTGCAGACACATTCACATGCAGCCATTTACATATCTGTACCTGAGGTGGTTTGGTGACATGTGGGTGCGTGATTGGCGCGTGGCATTGCCTAACACAAACATCTTACCACATTTCAGGTATGCACATTGTGTGTGGGTGTATAGCTGCACACGGATGCTAGCAGGTTAGGGTGCACAGGTGTACATGGGTGGGACTGACATGTACAATGAGGCTATTATGTATTACATCTGAATGCATGGGTTCTGCTTCTGGATATTACACTTCAACATACGCCATCCAGTGTATGCGACAGAGACGTTGCTGGGTGTGGGATATGTTGCTATGCACATGTTTGCCTGTGTTTAAGGTATCTTGATTCCTTACTGTTGTTATGACGACACAGCTACCCGGCTATGTACTCTCACAACTGCTTGTGACCATTATGGTTGGCACCTTTTCCAATGCCCATAGTGGGGCATGTTATGTGGAAACTTCAGAATTTGCAGGACTACACATACCCACGGCAAGTGCAGTTGACAGAACTTCACTTGTTTGCCATACTATAAGCTTATTCTGTAAGCATTTGGGTTCCTTATTCATTTTCTTATGCCATGTATGTGTTTCATATACAAATGTATATGTTTTATACTACTATTACATGTATATTGCGGGAATATTTTTGGCAGGGATCTGAGGTCATTTTCCATTTTTCCGATTGTTGCAGGGACACAACTGTCCAATCAGGGACTGTCCATGGCACATTGGGACAGCTGGTAACCCTGGTGACCATGCCCATGTCGCTACTGGGGTTGCCACCTTTTCCAGTTTCCAAGCTGGGATATTTCCGGGACTCACATCTGACTTTACAGGCCGACACATACACACGGTCACTATATAGCATAGAACTTCACTTGTTTGCCTAAGTAAAAGCTTATTGTTGTGGCAATTTGCTTACTTATTCTGTTTCTTGTGACATTTAGGTATTTCAGTTACAGAAATAACCAATTCATGCTACCATTACATTAAATACGGGATATCATTATGTCCTACAATCTTAGCACATTTGCCATTTTTAATACGTTTTTTCGGGACACAACTGCCCATAGAGAGACTGCCCCACCCAAAGTGGGACAGGTGGTGACCTTAGTCATTGCTTCTATGTCGGTGCGGCGCGCTGACATGCTGCTGTACACCTTCTCTGAGTGTAACCACTGACGGTGTATTGCGGGACAAATGCGGTCATATGCGTATCCTTTGCTCCTTGGATGGGTACACTTAAGCCTTCGTGGCTTGTATTTGCTTCTCCGTTTATTTGGGACGGGTACTATGCTGCATACTCTACGTGCGTTTCATTCTGCACGGGACCTGGCTGCTGCCATTACTATTATGGGCGGACCGTGGCTGTCAGCACATTAGGTTGCTCACCTCATGCCGGCTTAGACACGCCTCCAGACGCATCCTACCTGGGCTTGCTCACGTACACTACGCACGTGTCTGTGGTTGCGGTGCACTCTCATTAATATGCATATGGCGCTACTGCGCCAGCTATTCACTGCACCGCCGGCGCAGACCTTACGCCGGCCTTGCGCCGAGCTTCTTGAATCCCGGGGGATGTCTTCACCTAACAATAATCCGTTTGGGCTACTACCTCAGATAGTTTAGGTAAATCATATGAATTCAATGTCTGCATGATAGCAGTAAGAATATTAAAAAATATATAATTATCTGTTTGAGTTATTGAAGAATAAGGACAACTTACAATGTGGGTACCAAAACTTTTAATGTCAAAACATTTGGAAAGATGATTTTTGCACTAATAAAACTTCTGCATTCCCAACAGATCTACATAACTTGCATCACAGTTCTTAAAAAAACTTCCTTCCCAATGGAAAATCTTCATTAAATACAACATAAAAGTGGCAAAATCTACACTTTAACAAATAGCTTCATGAAAGCAAGTCCTTATAGTGAAAATCATCCATCTGATGTCACCATTTAGTTTTACCATTAGACTTGAATCTGTCCTTCAGAATCCTTTCTGACTAGTTTTAAAAGAATACGAATAAATTGTCGAATTGCAAACTTTATACAGTGCAGTATCAGTTACTGAAATCATTTTAAAATCTACCAACTATTGTAGTGTTTCAAACTTTGAATGATCTTTTTACAGTTGTTTCAGTTATGAGTTGTCCATTTCTAACCCTAAGTTTTAGTTATTTCTAATTTAAGGCCTGGATTAAATTATCAGGATTTCCAAACAGTTTTCTATTTTGTTGTGACCACTGACTTGGCAGTGCAGTTTAAATCAGCAAACCTAGAAATGAACAGAATTAATTCAAAATAAAATATCGTCTTAAGTTGAAACATTTAGGCCTCTTGCCACATAGAAAATCTTGAGACTTCAGAAATCAACTTCTGAAGAAGTTTCAGATATTTAAGAAAATCTAGCTTTGTTTGTATAACTTGAGCACTAAACCAGGACATCTTTTTTGGAGAGAAACCCCCCCCCCCTCAAACCTGAGCCCCCTAGTGGCAGGAGTGTGTGGTTAGAACTTGTCTGATTGAAGACTGCTGGAACAGTTTTCTGCTGTTAAATTGCACTTTATTCATCTGCTTTTACTGTAATTGTGTTTCTTCACACTTTATTACATTATTTTGCTTGTGCTTCTTCTTAAAAGTCTTCAGTTGTATTCTGCTGCAGTTATTACTGCTTGTAGTAGCCTGATTAAATTGTAACTGTTATTCTAAGCCTTTTGGTTTATGCACTTGGGCTTCAGACCAGTTGTTTTACATTAAGGTTTGTGTACTGCCTTGTTGTGGCAGGACAGGTAGCTTACATCCTTGGGAATTGCTGATTGAAGGCTCAGTGTCTGTTATTCTAAAAGTGCATTAGTTCTGCTTTAAGCACTTGGGCTTCAGGCCAGTTATTTTACATTAAGAAGGTTTGTGGTCTGCACTCTTGTGGGAGGAGAGACTAGATTCTATCCTTCTGAGCTGGGAATTTCTGGTTAAAGGCTTATTGTGCCCACTTATTTGAACTGCTTCTTTCTGAAATTCATGTGCCTTGTTTGCTGTAGCGAAGAAGTTAGTAGTTTATTTCTCATTTTGGGCTAATTTCTATCTCTTTTTTTCCCTGCTATAAAAAACGCATTTGCACATCTTTTTTGCACTTGTATTCAGCTCAGCAAGTGCCTGCCAGGTGTCCTGCAGAGTTCTACAGCAGCAGAGAGACAAAAGAGAGAATTTGGAGTGATTAAGTATCATTTTTCTGCATTTTCTTGCTGTCTTTAACTAATTCTGCCTAAACCACTAATTTTGTTAGCATTTCTGTGATTTAAAAAGATTGTTTCTGTTACATATTGTACTTATTTGCTGCCTGCACTTGAACTAAGTCATTTTTGTGTTTAAATAATCTGTTTAACTGTTGTAGGCTGCGCAGTAAAGAGCGATAGCCATTTCTGTACATTTAAAGTGTTTTTTTATTGTATCTGCTTTATTTTCTGAAAAAAAAAAAACTATACTTGTTTCCCGTCTTCCTGAACTAGTATAGTCCAGTTTTCAGGCTATTGCTGAATTCAGGGCTGTGTTACAAATTTCTGTGTTGCCCATACCTTACTTGGATTGAAGGAAGTTTCTCTGTTCACCTGTGAGAGAGGGGAGCTTTGAGATGCCTATCTGTCCCTGGAGGAGTGGTTTCAGCCCAGAAGTTAGTAGTTTATTGGCATTTTGGGCTAATTTCTATCTCTTTCATTTCCCTGCTATAAAAAAAATGCATTTGTGCGGTTTTGTGTGCCGGGCAGTGCTGGTTAGCTAGGGTTAAACTACTCCCAGCTCCAGGAAGTCTACTCTTCAAATTTTCCCTTGGAACTAGACAAACTTTCAACTTAAGCACTCAAACCATTCATTTCACAGCCCAGCATTTGCTCAAAACTCATAGCAAGCACTAATTAACCCTAGCACTAGACCCCCCTATACTGTCCAGAAGGGCAAGGCTCTCTATTCGTCCCTACCAGTCAATCAGTAAAACAGCTCACTTTGCCTATTCAGGCATGTCCAAAGGGCATTTTCAGGTGTACTCTCCAGTCCAACTGGTGAATCAGGGCATTTTGAGGCAATGTTACAACTGCCTCGTGTATACAGACAACCCTCTCCTCCTACCACCAAACACTAATATATGCGAGAGATGCAATTATACAGCCAAACTGGAGGCAAAGCTCTATCAACCCAAGACTGGAACTGACAGTCAAGAGGAGAAGGAAAATACTTGCAACACACCACCAGTCTCACATAGACCTACTAAACCAACACCGGCAAATAACACACATAAATATACGAAAACATACTTGCAGGCTCTAAATATAAATCTGCAAAAGCAACAGAGACCTCCAAAGCAGACACCCAAGCAACCTCCACACCCTATCACAAACCATGAAACACATACTTCACATAATCAGTGTGCCACGCAATCACAGCCATTAAGGCAAAATAACATACCCAACACACTAGTAATAGGTGACTCTATAGTCAGGCACACTGATGTCCCACTAACTAGGCTGGACAAGTAGAAGATTACAGTTAGCTACCTGTCGGGTGCTAGGATCCATTACATAACACAAGCACTAAGGTCACTCCAGAACAAGTACAAATATGACTCTGTCATTGTCCATGTTGGTGTGAATGACCTGAGATGTACCTCACTGGACTACATGAAAAGAGACATGGTAGAGCTCTCTGATCACGTAACCCAGGCCGGTATGACCCTGGCCCTGAGTAGCATCCTGCCCTCACCAAGAATGATGCCACAGTATTAAGAAAAACTGATCAGTTTCAACAATTGGCTAAGTTTCTGGCGTCATTCAAAAGGGATCCAATATCTGTCCGCCTGGGATGACATGCTCAACAAGCCACGCTGCTTCATAAGAGATGGTTTGCACCTGTCACCCTTAGGTTATCGAATACTGGCCAAGGCCTTTGCCACCCTCATAGTGCCCTTTTTAGGCAAGGCTCAAAAGACAAACCCACCACTTTAAATAGCACAAGTAACCAAAAACTAAGGGTAATGCTACTCAACGCCAGAAGTCTAAACCTCAAAATGCATGCACTCGAGGCACTCCTCAGTATGGAGAACATCGATATCTGTGCAGTAACAGAAACCTGGTTTAAGGTTCCAGAGAGCACCCCAGCACTACCAGGCTATAATTCATACCATACATTTCAGTCACAGAACCAGGACCAAAACACAAAAGGCAGGGGTGTATCCATATTCATCAAGAATACCCACACCTCCAGGTTAGTGGTGCAACACAATGCCTCAGAGATCATCCATGTGCAACTAACAATGGGCAAAACTGCAATTCAAATTGCAGCTTGCTACAGATAACCCACCCAAACCCAGGACCCCCATTCCGCATTTCTGGAGACACTGGAAAATATGAAGATCCTACCAAATGCCCTAATATTGGGTGATTTCAATTACCCAGACATTAACTGGGAGAACTACTCAAGTACTAACTCCCTTGCCCAAAGCTTCCTAGAATTTATAAACTTGAATGCCCTGGATCAACTGGTCAACAACCCCATTAGAGGTGACAACATATTGGACCTGGTCATCACCAACATGGGTGACCGGTGTTCTACACCAGAGGTCAACCCCTCACTGGTTAGATCAGACTATAGACTAATCACTCTGGATATCCACATTCCGCCCCCACCACCAATCAAGGAAACCACTGTGAAAAACCTTTCAAAAGCAAACTTCATGTTACTTAAGACCAAGGTGGAAAGGTTCACAGCCCCCATGCTAAAGAACAATGCTATCTAAGCTGCTGAATCCTTTACAAAGACACTCTGACACACAGGCTAAAACAGCCCTATTCAAAGCCAAAATCACAGCTTCAAAGGGACTGGACGATGTCCCAGGCTGTGTCTTAAACAAACTCCAAAATGAACTAATTCCTCATCTAAACAAACTGTTCAAGCTCAGCCTTTCTACAGGCTATGTACCCATAGAGTGGTGCACAGCAACAGTTATCCTGATCCACAAAGGTGGAGCCACAACGGACCCCGGGAACTATCACCCTATAAGCCTGGCTAACCTGGTCTGCAAGGCTATGGAGCACGTCATCATGTAACTCATTAACAGAGACATTGGAAACCTCCAAACATTGGATCATACCCAGTTTGGCTTTGTTAAGGGCAGATCATGCCTCCTAAACCTGGTGGACTTCTTTGAGACAGTTACCAAGGCTTTAGATGAGGGAATGGAGGTCCATACAGCCTACCTAGACCTCGCAAAGGCTTTCGACAACATTCCCCTTCTGGTATTATAGACAAACTCACCAGCCTGAACATAAACCTCTATGTCATGAGATGGGTTGCCAATTGGCTCATGGATAGAACCCACATGGTGAGAGTTGCAGGCTGTAGGTCTGACTCTAAACCATTTACAAGTGGTGTCCCCTAGGGCTTAGTCCTGGGACCCCTCCTGTTCAATATATACTTCTCAGAGGTAAACACAAACACAGGAGGGCTATGGCTAACCAAGTTTACAGACAACTGCAAACTGGGGGCCATAACTGACTCTCCAGCTGATACAGACATCGTCCAGAAGGGTCTCACTGAGACGGATACCTGGTGTCAAAATCATGGCCTCAAGCTAAATGCCAAAAAGTGCATAGTGATCCCATTTGGAAAAAACAAAGTGCCCACGAACTACCACATATGTGGTAGGCCCCTAAATACTGAAAATGTAATAAGGGATCTGGGGACCCAAGTAGATAATAATCTCTCCACTGATAATCATATTGCCAATGTGGTTAGAAAATCATTCTATGTGCCCCACCTAATCACAAAAGGGTTTGCATCTAGAACAAAAGAGGTTATTGTGCCCCTCTACTCATCACTCATCAGACTCATCATAGAGTACAACGCTCCATTTGGGATGTACCTTACAAGACACCTGCAACAGCTGGAAAGACCACAGAAGTATCTCAGCAAGAGGATTACTGGTCTCAGACAGATGACCTATGCAGCCCGACTGAAGAAACTTCAGCTGTACTTGTTTTCATACTGCTTATTCAGAGGTGATCTCTGCCTGACATACAAGGTCATGTCCAACCCAGAATTGATGGACATGCTCCACTTAAAAAAAATAAATCCCCAAGAGCCACATGCTCTAGGGATCTAAACCTCACCACAATGATAAATAGGACACGCTGGAAGGATAGATACCTGTCCCAGAGACTCCCCATGCTTTGGAATAGGATTCCAGTCTACATTAGGCAGAGCCCTCACTAACACTCTTCAAGAGAAACTTTGACGAGTGGATGGGATTCAGAAAGTTTACCCTGGGGATCACTGCAGTGGCTCTGCTGGACAGAGGCACAGGGAACTAATGGCTCTGCTGGACAGATGCACAGGGAACTAATCTAAGGGGGTGGCGAAAGCCAACACATTCTGGCTAGGTTTACAGATGCCCTCAGGCAGATAGCCTAGTATTTACCTATGAACCTATGAACCTATGAAGTATTTTATAAGACAAAAGTTCTTGACATTTTAAATAAAGACTTTTCAACATTTCAAATGAAGTATGTTCGCACATTCACAGCTTTGTTGTGTGTGTGTTTAATGATTAGATTTATGCTGATATTACTGCCCATGCCTTGGTTTGCAGAATAAACAAAATTAAGTCATGGACATCTGGATAACTAAAACACAGACACCTGTGATTGCCTCGTTAGAAAAAAATACAGGCATAGCAACCAAAGATTTAAGAAAAAAGATAAGAAGAAGTATCAACATTACTTTGACTAAGTCTGAAATTAACTTCTCTGCATTTCCAAACAAACATAGTCCTTTTCTGGTGGGATTGTACAAAATAACTAAAATCATTGGGAAAGGAGCACTCCAAAGGAGAGCAAATAAGTGGTAGTAACTTTTAATAAATTGAACATGTTCATCAAAAGGAAGACAGGACTTCTGAAGAACTTCAGAACAAGAAAAAAACTTATTAAAATATAGAACTTTTAAAGGCACACAGTCACATGCTATATCACATGATACAACAGATCAGTTTAATAGACGCATATACTATTGTCATATTCCAGGCTTTCACCAAAATACTTTTTCAAGTGTAGCAAATATTAACATCCAATGCCTTTTAAATATACATGGAAAAATGTATGACATAATCAAGTTTCAAACACATATAAAGACATATTTCTTTTTAAAAACATTTCTTTTAAAAATAAGTAAAATCAGTTATCTAAGAGGACGTGCTTTCAATATGCATTTTATTTAATACAATGTGTAAACCTGGAGCATGATCCTCACAGGATATTTATCCATTTGCATTTGATCCTTTTAGTCCTATTCAGAATATCTACACCTGAACAGGCATTTAAGGAGATAGTTTCTAAAACTGAAAACTTAGTTATGTTCCAAGCGTTCATCCAGGATGTATTTATACAAGACAATCTGATCATTCCTTCTTCTCATGTCTGATAAATGTGAGGAGATTCTTTCAATTAATTTTTCCAACATGAAAAGAGTGGCATTTCACACTTGTCCTATGCACTGTTAGTTGTGTCACAGGTTACACAATACCTCATCTCATACTTTTCATTGTTACTGGATGAATAAAAGATGTAATATTATTTATATGTTTAAAATATTTACATAATCTACACAGATAAGTGCCAACTTTTAAATTATTCAGACCTCGTCAGTATAGAATTGTTCCTGAAAACATAAACATTGTTTCAAGATTTGTGTTATTCTTATTAATAATCAGAGGTCTATCTGTTAATATATTTTTCAACTTATCTATCAGTATAGACCAATGCTTCAAAATAATATTTTAACAATCTTAATATGCTTATTATATGAAATATTCACCCATAAATTACCAGCTGTCTTATTTTTATTTTACTTTGTATCCTGGCTAATCCTACACACGACAAAGGTTTTATCTGTACTATCTCAATTATTAATCACTTCTTCCCTACAAGATTCAATTTCTTTATGATTGTACCCCCTTTTAAGGAAATAAAACCCATATCATTTGGTTTCTTATTCAAAATTTCTTGGTCAGTGCTTAATGTAACACACAGCAGCAGTACGCAAGTGCGACAAAAGTGCAAAAGTCAAAAAGTCAAAAAAACACACTCAGCCAGCACCATTAAGGTGAACCACCAACGATTTATTGTAGCAACAATAAATAGAAAAAATGCTCCAGAATATTACAAACTGGTTTTGGCACAAGCCTTCTTCAGTGTAAACACAAACAGAGATGAAAATACCCTACATAGTAACACTTAAATACACCAAACAAAATACACACACCCTTCCCACCTTTTGCAATATAACACATCATTTAAACCTGGAGGAAATAAAGCCCATAGTTTAATTATCCTAAACTTTTCTTTTTTGTTCAATTTATTATCCTAGCCTAGTTTATTGCTTCCTCTAACCATAATACGATCAATACACAATTGGATTACTCCCGGTATATGTATACCATGGATATCAGATCAGTGTATACAAATATATCTCACTGTGCAGGTTTACAAGCTATTGATTTTTGGCTAAAACGTATGTGTTTTTATGAACCTGGATTTAATATTTTTCTGTTATGTTTAACAGAACAAGTTTTGACAAAAATGTTTTGTATTTCAATGGGGATAGTTATCTTCAACTTAAAGGGATGGCTATGGGGGCATCTTTTGCCCCCATTTATGCTGACCAGTTTATGGGGTACACAGAGAAACAACTGATATATGATGGAACACATAACATTTTGTTTTTGCCAGAAATGGATATATGGAGGCATTATTTGGATGATTGTTGGGTGATATGGAAATTTGATATTGTATATTTGAAAAAAAATTGTTCAGTATTTAAATGAAAACAAACGGGGACTATTTTTCTCTATTTCCTTTGATATTCAATAAATCTAATTTCTTGATGTGGTGGTTAGTAAACAACCTGATGGGAATTTGACTAATACTTTAGTTAGAAAAGCTACACAATATAATAGTTTATTGATGGCAGCTATTATTAATAATATTCCCAAGTCCCAATTTCTTAGGGTTAAAAGAATTTGCTCATCCTTGGATGAGCTGAATATAAATAATCAGGAGCTGATGGATATATTTTGGGCTAGGGGATATAAGGATACTATTATACATCAGGCCAAGTGTTTTGCACAGAGTGTGAATAGATGGACATTGTTGAAGTATAAAATACATCCTAAGGATGATCATCAGACACATTTTATCACAACTTTTGGTATTAATTCTAGACCATTTTTCCAGCTGATTAATAAACATTGGGATATTCTTTTGACAGATAATAATTTAAGTCAAATGTTACCACTACAATGCCAGTTTACATATAGAAAAGGAAAACGTATAAAAAATTTTTGAATCATTTTAAGAAGTCTGTGCCTAGTGGCAATACAGTACAACAGTCTATGAAAGAAATACCTTTAACTGCATTGTTCCCATGTGGACACTGCTCTGCTTGCCAACATGTTATGAAAATTAAACAATTTCCTTCTGCTAACACATTTACTTATTTGATATTACATGCTTTGCCAGTTGTATCTCAGAATGGGTTATTTATTTGGTTAAATATCAGTGTTCTGCTTTTTATGTAGGACAAACTTCTAGACAGTTTAAGATTCGTATTTGTGAACATTTTAGTGACATTAGTTGTCATAAAATTTCTAATGCTTTGTATAGGCATATTTTGCAAAATCCTACTGCCAAGTTCAGATTTACAGCCATTGATGACAGATGAGATCAGACAGGAGGCCTTGTGGACTATGATGTTTGCAGATGACATTGTGATATGTAGTGAGAGTAGGGACCAAGTTGTGGAGACCCTGGAGAGGTGGAGATATGCTTTAGAGAGGAGAGGAATGAAAGTCAGCTGGACTAAAACAGAATATATGTGTGTAAATAAGAGGGAGGGTAGAGGAATGGTGAGGATGCAGGGAGTAGAGTTGGTAAAGGTGGATGAGTTTAAGTACTTGGAATCAATATTTTAGAGTAATGGTGGGTGTGGAAGAGAGGTGAAGAAGAGAGTACAGGCAGGGTGGAATGGGTGGAGAAGAGTGTCAGGAGTGATTTGTGACAGACGGGTACCTGTAAGAGTGAAAGGGAAGGTCTACAAGAGGGTAGTGAGACCAGCTGTGTTATATGGGTAGGAGACGGTGGCATTGATGAAAAGGTAGGAGTCAGAGCTGAATGTGGCAGAGTTAAAGATGTTAAGATTTGCACTGGGTGTGACTAAGATGGACAGGATTAGGAATCAGTATATTAGAGGGTCAGCTCAGGTTGGACAGTTTGGAGACAAAAGAAGAGAGGTGAGATTGCATTGGTTTGGACATGTGCTGAGGAGGGATGCTGGGTATATTGTGAAAAGGATGCTAAGGATGGAGCTGCCAGGTAAGAGGAAAAGAGGAAGGTCTAAGATAAGGTTTATGGATGTGGTGAGAGAGGACATGCAGGCGGCTGGTGTGAAAGAGCAAGAAGCACAGGAAGAAATGGAAACAGATGATCTGCTGTGGCGACCCCTAACGGGAACAGCTGAAAGAAGATGATGATGATCATCATCATGCTATGATTAGAGGAAGCAATAAACGAGGCTGGCATAATATATTGATCAACAAAGAACAGTTTTGGATAATTTAACTAGGGTATTTATTTCCTCCAGATTTAAATGATGTATTATAATTGTGAAACGTGGGGAGGGGTGTATCTTGTTTGGTGTATTTAAGTGTTACTGTGTAGGGTATTTTCATCTCTGTTTGTGTTTACACTAAAGAAGGCTTATGCTGAAACCAGTTTGTAATATTCTGGAGCATTTTTTCTATTTATTGTTGCTACAATAAATAGTTGTTGGTGGTCTAGTCTGAAGAAGTCTCCATTGCAGGAGACGAAAGCGCTTACTTTTGGCTTGTATTTTACTTGAAATATTGTCTTGAACTTGTGGATTAAATCTTGAACGTCATTTCCTGGTGCTGCCATTCTTTTTTGCTGTTTTGGATACTGATTTGGTTAATAGCTTGCTGCTGTATTTCAAGTCCTGTTCAGAATATCTTCACCTCATCAAGCATTTAAAGACACAGTTTCTAAAACTGAATACTTAAGTTATGTTCCAACCCCTCATTCAGAATATGTTTGGACAAGGCATTCTGATCATTCCCTCTTCTAATGTCTGACAAATGTGACCAGATTCTTTCTTTCAATTTACATTTAGTGTTTCCAACATCAAAATAATTTATCTAATGGTGAGGACAAAATGATTTGAGAGCTACTTTCCATTGTTCTAGAAAACAATGTTTTTATTTTTATAAATGAAACATTATTTGCAGATAAAAGTGGTAGCAATGGGCACACTTGTTGTGAATACATATGCAAATATTATACTTGTCCCAGTGCCCTTCAATAAACACATCGCACCAAATGACATTTGATGACCTTTATTAAACTTCCATAACTTTGATTACCAATTTTATTTACAACTGGACATAGTATAGATAATTCTAAACACAGCATAAACCTCCTTGTAATGTTAATCAGGACAGCGTACCTGCTCATCCTGCCCAGTAAGCAGTATCCATACATTTGCTCACTTGCTTTACTTATGAAGCTTTGATTACCAATTTTATTTACAACTGGACATAGTATAGATGATTCTAAACACAGCATAAACCTTCTTGTAATGTTAATCAGGACAGCGTACCTGCTCATCCTGCCCAGTAAGCAGTATCCATATATTTGCTCACTTACTTTACTTATGAAGCAGCATCCAAGACTCACTACATAAACCATTCATCAAATTACCAAATTACCAACCAAATAAGCGGCATCCTTACCTCCGTTGCTTACCTATTCAGCAAACTTCCTCCAGCTGCTCACTTCCTTTCCACAAATCTTTGAAATAAACCTCCAAACACCATAGGGGGAAGAGAAGGGGGCAAGCCTGTTTCTCTTCTCCACCTACCTGCAACTAATAACATAACCAAAATCCCCACCAAATCGCCAACAAAAAAAGGGAGGGAGGGAAGCAAGTTCATGCAAAAGTGTGATTACTTACCCACCTACAATTGTCTAAACCCCTTAAGCTCCTCTCCACCCTTATCTCATTTCCTCCCAATCATTTTTAACCCTTTCATCTCTCCAACCCACTTAACTCCCATTGATATATCAGCCTAACCCCTTTTGAAGATGTCCCGGGACAACTTGGTTTGTTACCAAACCTCATTTATCCCGGTCCCCTTCAATAAACACATCACACCGAATGACATTTGCTGACCTTTATTAAATGTCCATAACTTTGATTACCAATTTATTTACAACTGGACATAGTATAGTTGATTCTAAACACAACATAAACCTCCTTGTAATGTTAATCAGGACAGTGTACCTGCTCATCCTGCCCAGTAAGCAGTGTACATACCTTTGCTCACTTACTTTACTTATGAAGCAGCGTCCCATCTGACTTCATAAACCATTCATCAAACTACCAAATTACCAACCAAATAAGCAGCATCCTTACCTCCGTTTGCTTACCTATTCAGCAAACTTCCTCCAGCTGCTCATTTCCTTTCCTCAAATCCTTGGAATACACCTCCACATACCAAGGGGGAACATAAGATGCCAAGCCTGTCCCTCTTCTCTGCCAACCAGCCTGACCAGGCTGTTCCCCCACCCTTCAACTCAAATTCTTCAACCCACTACTTCCCATGAAGAGAAGAATCAAGCCAAACATCATTTGGTGTACCATCATCTGTAAAGCACCTTAGAACCCTGTCACAAACCCGCCGTGTCATACCAGCACTGAAACACAGCCTAATGAAACTAAATACAGTAGCCCATGTAAACAAGCTGCGTACACCTCCATACAAAGTCTTTAACAGCCTGACCCCAAATGCATGACAAACCATAAAACCAGCCAACAAAACTAACCAAACACAATGTACACCATCCTGAAATGCCTACTGGATCCAGCCATATCAGGTCAGTGACTAGCACTCACCCTCCAAAATGTGGTAAAATAATCCAACCCTACCTCCTGTAAAACTGCTGTCACTCAAAGCCAATTCTCCTATACACAAAGCACCACCCAACTCACCATCCTGATCCACTTATTCAATGCAACCTGTTAATCCTGACTAAGACAACACCCCTTTTACCAAAACCTCTCCTATAACCATCCACTTAAACCTGCCACAATCATGTAATCCTAACCATCATCTTACCTGCCTCAGCTCACCTAATATCTCCTTCAATAGTAACATAACTTGATATGCTACCATAGTAATCTGCCCACCAAATCCATTCAAGTCCATTTTTTAATGACGTTACGCACCACTAAGAGCACAGCTCTTTCATGAACTGTATGAAATGCATGCATTACTAAATGCAAACCCCCCTGACTTAAGATATCTTAGCAAAAATGTTTTTTTTTTTATTACCACCCATATTCGTGATAAGACTGATACAACTACAAAATTACCAAGTTCATAGCATCAAAAGGCCTATTTTGATATCTTTTAAACCATCTCATGAGGTTTGTCAGTCAAGCTGTTAACTAATAAATAGGGCAGGGAAAGTTAAAACTACCAAATCTGTCAACAAAATGCCAAACTCCATGACGAACACTATCCATCTACCCCAAAGAACATCCTGGTAAAATAACCTACAGGTAACTTCCATGGTGAAACACAACAACTTATTAACCCCTACCAAAGTAATCACCTTAAACTAGCTGCCATGCAACTTCAGAAATGCCTAACTCTCCAAAAACCTGTGTTTGAAACAAAACACTGTCTTGTATATTGAATAAAATAAGCAAAAGCCAACTACAGAGCTGCCATGGAAACACAAAAAGTTTGGCAGTTCAGTCCCAATAGAGCTGTAGCAACTCAGTCACAGTAAAGTTATATACTGAATTTTGAATTTTCAGTCACATATGTTAAAGTCCATGCACCAAATGGTTCAAAAACACAGGTTTATTATAAACGAGGTAAGCGCTTTCACTAAGGAGCTTCTTCAGACCTATCATTACACAAGTAAAATCAGAGGGTATATATATCATTCATTATACATCAATTAGCAAACCATGAATCAGGACATACCCTTAAAGACATACAGACAGAGTATAACACAAAAAAGACATATAAATGAAACTCAAGCATCTAAACAATATATGCACATATATATAAATAGATCACTGGACATAAAAATACCTCAGAGAATATATATATATATATATATATATATATATATATATATATATATATATATATATATATATGTATATACATTATATATTTAAAAATAGTAATAAAAAAAAAAATATATATATATATATATATATATATATATATATATATATATATGCCAATGTAAAACACATGAACAAATTATCTACATAATCTCCTTCTTTTTAAAACTGGTTTTATTGATGCTAATTCATTTAGGCCCCTGCCCCTATCAGCCTTTAAGATAATGATCCAACACATTTCTCTGTATTCTGTGTATGTTCTAATATCCCCCTCTCTAATATTGGTACAAATAGATTCAATGACTCTAAACCTAAAGGTATGTTTTACACCTAGGTCACTGACATGTTTAGAGAGTGCATTATTGGGTGACTTCTTCTTTATATTGTAAAGGTGTTCTCTCATTCGATCACGTAAAACTCTGTTGGTCTTACCAACATAAAATGCACCACAGAGCTCACATGTAGCAAGATATACCACATTCGATGACATACAGGTGTGGTGACCTCTGAACCTAAAGGACTTACATGTGTCGGGGTGAGGGAATTCTCTTTGAGTACTAATATAACCACAAAAATTACAAGAACCACAGGGTCTAGTAAAACCAAACTCAACAGGTGTCCTACTATCATTTACCCTAGGGTTCTACCCCTGTCCCAAGAAAGGCAATAGAAGCAGCATGTGGAAATAAAATTGATCTTTGCTACTGACCAGACCCTACACCTTTAACCCCGTAACTTCCTATGCTCCTATGACTGTTGTGATTCTGCCTTGCCGGTAACCCCAAATCTCCTATAAACAAACCCCCCACATCACCTTGCCCCAAACATACTTCCCTCTACAACCCCATTGTGTAGCATTTCCAACAATCAAATCCATGCAAGAAATCCATTACCTTTCAAAGCCATTAAATCTTGCTTGCCACTGCTTCCATCATCTGCAAATTCACTGTGTAGTGCCACAACTGGTACTCGGCACACCACCATTTACAAAGAAAAGGACAAAGTAGACCCTCTAATATGTAAAGAGAATACTCCACCTTATACCCACATATTCCAAATTATAGCAGCAGCATTCCAAAACTCCCATCTGCAAGAAAGAAAAAGACATGTAAATCATTTAAAATACATAACTCACAAGCCAAAACATCTTCAAAAACAACTTTCCTGCCAACCCGGGAAGGAATGTAGCACCATCACACCCATCTATGCCAAGGTGACCATATCTGAGGCTATGCTTCCAATGACCCTATCAAATACCCAATATAAATTTAACTGCCAGTTGAGTATGTTGAAACTAAACCCCACACATGAAGGGACCTATCAATATCCACAACCCGGATAATCTTGCGATTCCAGACCACATCAATTAGCACACTGTATAAGCCAAGCTAGCTTATATTGTAAAACCAGTAGCTTAGCTCTTAACCTTCCATCTCCAAATGAGGCACACTAACCAACACAGAATTCAGATAAAACACAACCCAATAGACTGTCAGCCTACGGAAAAAAAAAAAAAAATGCAACTGACGTTAACTACATTTCTCCTGACCAGTGTGCTGTGCTTTTGCAGTCATTCTAACTAGTGATATCATAAAGAAGCTCCATGCAATGCTTCTCTCTTTTTTTTTTTATTAATGTTTGAGATGTATCATACTGTATACTACAATTCTATGAACATGTGTACTCACTTTATTTTAGACACAAGACTCATCCAAATATTTTCTAACCACATGTTAGCATACAAGGTTTGTGAGCCATTGAGGCGAAATCTAAAATCCAGACAATACCTTAGGAATTATGTCAGGAGTTGCTCAAAACATGAACACAAATGCATGTCAATGAAAGACTCCCCCCCCCCCCCATGGTTAAAGACTCCCCCCCCTCATGGTTAAATCCATCAGGACATACACGGAGAGTAGAGCCTACCCTTTCCATTACTAGTGGGGACTGCATTGTTAGTAGTGTTTCTGGGATTCTTTTTTTTCATTTTTTTTTTCTTTTTTTTTTTTTTCTTTTGCAAAACCAAAGTTAAAGAAAAAAGGAGAGTCTGCCACTGTAATCTGCACTAGATGCTGGCACCTCTGCTGATGCACTGTAGTACACTACTGTCATTGGCCAACTGACTGACACTCAAAATATTGTCACTGGAAGTCTGAGTCCTGCCATGGGGGGAATAACTGGCAGGTCTATATTGAATCAGCAAACACTTAACCCTATGTAAGCAAAAGCTTACAATCCCGAACAACTGGAACAGTGATTTTTTTTCCCAGGGAAAAAAAATTGCTGGGCCAGTTTCGGGAGTTTGCTATTTCCTCCACTGTCCACTGTGGTGCGATCTTGGAGTTGGTATATTTAAGTAGGGGTGTGTGTGTGGGGGCATAGCCCCCCACATTATATACTGTTTTAAGTTTTTTTGTTTTTTTTTTGTGGAGCAGCAGTTTTTTTCCCTGGAAAAAAAAATAACTGTTCCGAGTGTTCGGAATTGTAAGCTTTTGCTTACATAGGGTTGATGAATCAGCATTCACTGATTCAATATAGACCCTAAACAGCATAGCTTGAACCCAGGACCCTGAGCACCATAATCAGAAACCATACCACTAGGCCATCTGGGATTTTCTACCAACCTCAGTAACTGACCCTGGTCAAGGCTTGAACGCAATTGTAGCGCTTAACCTCCCAGGCTTCTAGGTGCTTGGGAAATTATTCAAAGCAGGTCCAACAAATAACTACAGAGTTGCCACCCCAACACAGCAGACATTAACCCAAATTACTACATGAGCTGAAGCTATATAATCTAACAAATGCCTGTTTACATAAGCAGCTGACCTGGGCACTTCTACTTATTGATCAATGCCACATCCTCACCTACCTTGATCTAACTGAGTCAAATACAAATGTTTGGTAATGACATGAGACTACACATAAAGCTTAATTAAAGCAAACCAATTATTTGTGGCAGAAATATGTTAACCACCTTACCATTACATAGTCTCATCACCTCACTCAATGTCAAATATTGCTGATATAGTGAACTATTTAAATAATCTTGGCCTATGGACTCACCTAATGTTACCCTTCATAAAGCATACTTAAATACCGTTATAAAACATAAACGCATGACAGTAAGCAACTATGTCTTTCAAGTTTTCAACATATCTCCTGGATCACCATCACAAACTTCAAGGAAACTCTTCCTTCTGTCACAAAGTAAAGGAACATTGAAAAATGCAAAATGAAACGCAGAATCCAGCCATACTATCCCTGCCACACATCAGTGACAGACATTCAAAAATCCCTTCTCTCTCTCTCTCTCTCTCTTTTTTTTTTTTTTTATAAATTTTTACATTTTTAATTTAAATACTGTCTGTGTGAACCCATGACGCTCAATAAACCCTTATATATATATATATATATATATATATATATATATATATATATATATATATATATATATATATATATAAAGAAAATGTAAGGGCCTAAAACTATTCGCACCATGCGTATGCGCTGTTACAGCCATTAACTGCAGTATGCATTTCCCGCAAAATGGAGCACTGCCGAAGAAGGAGCATGGCCACTCAGCCCCACACAAGGGAAAGCCCTTAGTCCCCCATGACAGCCAGAAAACCACAGACTCCATGATAACAGGCCACCATCTGAGGCAAACTTGGAAAACTCTGCAAAGTCCTGTACAGCCATGATGCCAGGCCTCAATCTGCAAATCAATGTCCATACCTGAACAAATCCCAAGCCCCATCCATGTGCATTCTCATCACCTCCCCTCTGACTCCTGGTCTGCCCCCCACAAGGCAGCCCTGGTGAAAAGGAATGCCCCAGACAGACAGAGCATGACCCAAAGCACTCCCGGTGGAACCTGCAAATACACCACCTGCATTCCAAAGACAAACAGTGCTGCAAGAACTGTTCAGCTCACCCACACCAATACACATCATGCCTACCCACACAGCACCACACACTCTACCAAATGCTGTATCTGCAAATGGCACAGCACCACAATCCAGCACTGGCAGTTGTCCTGAACAGCATCCATACCAATACAAACAAAATAACCCAAACTCTCAACTCCAACTCAATCATAGTGTAGTCTAGTCAGTCCAAATACAAAAGCATATGTGATGGATCAGCCTGACGAGAGGGAATGATCCCCATGTACTCCATATTGATGAAACACTTCATCTCCTGAGCCATCGTGCCACCCGACTGCCCAACTGTTCCCAAACCCTGACACCACTCCAGTAACCATACCAAAAATGTGCATAAATTGCACACAAAATCTAATAAACAATGGAAACAGGCTAGCAATCTCAATGATCCGCCGTCATCCTCCAAAGCCAACTCCTTTAGGGCCTCCACTCTACCCATGCCACCACTACCAATGACTACAATGGAGTTAATGGCTCCATGAGCAACAGAAACCTCATGATCACCTCACAACCAAAACAAAGAGAAAATCAGACCAAATGGGGGGGGGGGGGCTGACAAAATTCTAACCCTAAACAAAACAAGGCAGGACCATAAAACAAACTCACTGCCGCATGCCACAAGAGTCTACCCAGAGTGGAAAGCCACCAACACATCCAAGAAAGCCCGCAAAAAACACCCCATGTCTCTACCGACCACTGAAAACAAACACCAAAGTCATGCCCCCCACCCACAAGGAAAACAAAACATGTGCAACTTGCCCCCCCCCCCAAACAGCACCACTGAGGGGGAAAAAACACACTTTAGCAACCCAATTCTTGCATACTTTCCACAGTAACCCAAGGGATACTTCGTCCCTGGTACCTACAGGTGGTCATGGACGTAAAACTTGCAGAGGCAAGTTCATGCCAAAATATGATTATTTACCCAGCTACACTTGTCTAAACCCCTTAAACCCCTCCCCACCCTTATCTCATTTCCTTCCAATCATCCCTCCCTCCATTTAACCCTTTCACCTCCCCAACCCACTTAACTCCCATTAATATATCAGCCTAACCCCTTTTGAAGATGTCCCAGGACAACTTGGTTTGTTACCAGACCTCATTTGTAAATACTATTTTATTCTGTAAGAAATTTGTAGATGATGTAAACAACCCTACATTTGTAGACAACCCTTTCCTCCTCCCAACAAATTCCAACACATGTGAGAGATGCAACCATATAGCCATACTGGAGGCTAAACTCTCTCAACTCAGTACTGGCGAAACCAGCCAGGAGGAGAAGGAAACCACACTCACTACAATTCCAGTCTCACATAGACCTACCACGACAGCAAACCAAACACATAAACACACAAAAACATACTCGGAGGCTCTAAATAAAAATCTGCCTAAGCAGCAGAGACCTCCAAAGCAGACACCCAAGCAACCGCTACCTCAAAAAAAAACACGTGCAACACATAGCTCACAAAGCCAGTGTGCCGAACAGTCACAGCCCTTAAGGCTAAACAACACACCTGATACGCTTGTAATAGGTGACTCTATCATCAGGCACACTGATGTCCCACTCACCAGGCTGAACAAGGAGAAGGTCACGGTGAGCTGCCTGTCAGGTGCTAAGATCTGCCACATAACACAAGCCCTCAGGTCACGCCAAGGCAAGTACAAATATGACTCAGTCATTGTCCATGCTGGTGTGAATGACCTGAGACGTACCTCACTGGACTACATGAAAAGAGACATAGAGGAGCTCTCTGAGCATGTAGCCCAGGCCGGTATGACCCTGACCTGGAGTAGCATCTTACCCTCACCAAGAATGATGCCACAATATGAAGACAAGATGATCAATTTCAACAATTGGCTTAAGTATTGGTGTCATTCAAAGGGGATCCAATGCCAGTCAGCCTGGGATGACATGGTCGACAAGCCATGATGCTTCGCTAGGGATGGCTTGCACCTGTCACCCCTGGGCTTTCGGATATTGGTAAAGGCTCTTGCTACCCCCATAGTGCCTTTTTTAGGCAAGGCTCAAAATACAAACCCACCTCCATGGGTATCACAAGGGATAAGAAACTAAGAGTAATGCTACTCAACGCCAGAAGTCTAAACGTCAAGATGCACACACTCGAAACTCTCCTTAGCATGGAGAACATCGATATCTGTGCAGTAACAGAAACCTGGCTCAAGGCTCCCGAGAGCACCACAGCACTACCAGGTTATACCTCATACCATGCTTTTTGGCCCCAAAACTTGGACCGAACCACAAAAGGAGGGGGAGTATCAATATTCGTCAAAGATACTCAAACCTCCAGGTTGGTGGCACAGCACGAAGCATCAGAGACTATCCATGTGCAACTAACAGTGGGTAAAACTGCCTTCCAGTTTATATCCTGCTACAGACCACCCTCCCAAACCCAGGAACCCCACTCAGCCTTCTTGAGAACACTGGAAAATATGAAGGTCTCTCCAAACACCATTATATTGGGCGACTTCAACTACCCAAATATAGACTGGAAACATTACTCTAGCTCCAACACCCTAGCCCAAAGGTTCCTAGAATTTATAAACTCAAATGCTATGGAACAACTTGTTACCACTCCCACAAGAGGGGAAAACATACTGGACCTGATCATCACCAACATGGGGACTCTGTGCTCCAGACCAGAAGTGTATCCCTCACTGGTAAGATCAGACCATAAACTAATCTCACTGGATATTCACATCCCGACTCCACCCCCTGCCCTGAAAACCACAGTGAAAAACTTCTCTAAAGCAAATTTCACACTCCTCAAAACAGAGGTGGAATCCTTCAAAGCCCCCGGGCCTGTGGAAAATATGGCCCAGACCGCAGAATCCTTTATAAATGCATTCTATGAACACCTTCAGGAATGCATGGATCATGCAATCCCATATAAAACCAAGACCCAATCCTCCAAAGGCAGACGTCCTGTCTGGTGGACCCCAGCCATAAACAAACTATACAATAGAAGGAGGAAGCTACTACATGATAGAGCAAAATCCCAAAAAGGGAAGGCATCTCTGATCAGTATTAGCAAAAAACTACGGGCACTCATAAAATCGTCTAAGGCCAGCTTCGAGAGAAAAATTGCACAGGACACTAAGGATAATCACTAGGCTTTCTTTAGTTATGTTAGGAACCTGGGGGGGAATTCCCATATATGCTCAGAATTAGTCCAAAATGACAAAAAATACACCGAACCCACAGACATTGCCAACATCCTAGCTCACAGGTTCAGCGCAAACCCCCCCCCCTCCCCACCAAAAAGGCAAATATCTATCCCAGCAGAGTGCTGCCCCCCTGACATCTCAGATGCTCAGGTAAGAGCTGCCCTCTCCAAAGCAAAAAACACAGCATCAATGGGACCAGACGGTGTCCTGGGCTGCATCCTACATGAACTCCAAGAAGAGCAAAACCCAAACATAAATCTACTGTTCAATCTTAGCCTTACTATAGGATATGTACCCAAAGAGTGGCGTACAGCAACAGTGGTCCCTCTCCACAAAGGTGGTGCCTCAACGGATCCTGGAAACTATCGCCCCATAAGCCTGACTAGCTTGGTCTGCAAAGCTATGGAAAGGATCATCATGGACCTCATAAATAAAGATATTGGGGACCTACAGACACAGGATCCTACCCAGTTCAGCTTTGTTAAGGGCAGATCCTGCCTCTTAAACCTGGTTGATTTCTTACCTACCTGGACCTCGCAAAAGCTTTCGATACAATACCCCACTTGGGCATTATAGATAAGCTCACCAGCTTAAATATAAACCCCTATGTCACTAGATGGGTTGCAAACTGGCTCAAGGACAGTACCCACATGGTTGTAATTGCTCTAGCCATGTCAGACTCCAAACCAGTTACAAGTGGCATCCCACAAGGCTCAGTCCTGGGACCTCTCTTGTTCGGTATATATTTCTCGGAGGTACAGGCCAACATGGAAGGACTGTGGCTGACCAAGTTCGCAGATGACTGCAAACTGGGTGCCATAATCGACTCTCCAGCCGACACAAGCATCCTCCAAATGGTCCTCATAGAAACAGACAACTGGTGCCAGAGCCATGGCCTCAAGCTAAATGCCAAAAAGTGTATAGTCATCCCCTTTGGCAAAAACAAAGTGCCCACAAATTACCACATTGGTGGTAATCCATTAAGTACAGAAGAAGTAATTAAGGACATGGGGACCCAAGTTGATAGCAATCTCTCATTTGACAACCACGTGACCAAAGTGGTTAGAAAAACATTTGATATAGCCCACCTAATCATGAACGGATTCACATCTAGATCAGGGGAGGTCATCGTGCCTCTTTAATCATCCCTCATCAGGCCCATAATTGAGTACAATGCTCCTTTTGGGATGTACCTTACCAGACACCTGCAGCAACTGGAAAGACTCCAAAAGTACCTCACCAAGAGGATCAAAGGGCTTAAACAGATGCCATATGCTGCCCGGTTAAAGAAACTCAAGCTCTACTCAGTGGCATACCGCCTGCTCAGAGGCAAACTGTGCCTGACGTATAAAGCCATGTCCAACCCGGAATTAATGAACATGCTGCACCTCAGAAAATCCAAGTCCCATCGAGCTACGCACTCGAAAGACTTGAACCTCAGCACTGAAATAAATAGGACATGCTGGAGGGACAGATTCATAACCCAGAGGCTCCCTTCACTCTGGAATAAAATCCCAGTCCAGGTTAGGCAGAGTCACTCATTGACTCTCTTCAAGAGGAATCTTGATGAGTGGATGGGAGATCGTAGGTTTACCCCGGGTATCACTTCTGTGTCACTGTTAGACAGTGGCACAGTATACTAACCTCGAAAAAGGGCATAGCAAAATTAATTTAAAATCAGTGGCGAAAGCCAAACACACTCTGGCTAGGCTTAGAAATGCCCTAGGGCAGATAGCCTAGTATGAACCTATGAACCTATGAACCTATGTGTTTCTTTTATGGAAAGGTACTGAATCAACATTAGAAGAATGTATTAATAATTTAATAGGTACTGAAGGGAAATTTAAATATGGGACTTCCAGTACAGATTTTTGCTTGTTTTTTTCCTTCGACTTGCTTGTCTGGGATTTCTTTGCCCTTCTTTTTGTTTGTTTTGAAATATCACATCATCAAGCAACACACAGTCAAGTATGACAAATGTAAAAAATTCCAAAGCATCATTAAACATATTCAATATTATACAATATAAAAAGGTCACTTACATTTTCTTAAAGTGCAATATATTATAAAACATCTGTATTTAAAGTAAAATGGATGCTATGTCTTATTTAGCTTATTCCTGAGAAAATGCATCTGCATTTAGCCACACTAAATACATCATAAGCTGAGCTGATGAAGTTGGCCCCCTAAGAAATAAAACAATCTTAATTTATTATTTGTTAGAAATGATAAAAAGTATTCTGTTTTTACTGTTCCGTCATCCCAAAACTAATGGCAAACTAATAGTGGGATATCTAAATAGGGCCTTCCACTCCTCCCTAATAACGGATGCTCCTGGGCATATTTATGTAATAATGTTAAACTTTCAGGACTCTACTACCACCTTGCAAATAGAAGCAATCTCTCTAAACACTCCAGTGTGGGAATGAAGTCCTCCACATCCCACAAACTTATATGTACTAACTCTACAGTTGCACAAATGCAAACAAGGAAGGAACACCCAATATCAAAGGAATCACTGCTGGCACACTTCAAAACCATATCATCAGTGACTTTCTATGGATAACAGCATTTAGCAAATTCAGCATTGAAAACAGTGTTTATGGAATAGACACTAAGAGAACTGAGACTTAGAACAATCCAGGGAAAACCACTTGAGAAATTCTGTGCCCTGTGCCAAATAAACACTCAACAGGAATGTATGCCTTATTTTCTACAAACTAATATTCTGGAATTTGGTAAGCGGGTAATGTCTCCTACGGAAAGTGAATAGGCATCATGTCATCCTTTTGAGTTTTCTGTCATGTTCTAATGTTTTATAATTTATGTGGCTATTGATATTTAAATTAAAATCATTTGAGTTCAACAAAATCTGTATTCAAGTTTGTTTAAAAGTAATGTATTTTTATTATTATTATTATTATTGCTGTTAACATTATTATTATTACTTTTTAACTTTCATCTGTTGTAAGTCTCTAATTAAGTGGGTAGCTTCTCTTTGTTAAAACATCTGTCCTGGTATTCAGAGAACTCCTCTCCACCTGCGCTGATCACCTAATGGACTTTGCTGACTGCCCAGTGAAGACTGGTCAGTTAGTGCAATACAGAGGGATTTCAATTCAGAAACATGGCAAAGTCACACGGAGAAACAATGTCATTAGAGCCTCATTACCACATCTCTGAATAAAGCACTGTGCTGTTTCATCTGTCATAGTTAACTTATTAACTTTTTTCAATTACTTCAGTCAATTTGCGTTTATTTGTGGCATGTTTCTACTTTTCTCTTCAGTGTATAATGGGCTTAGAGAAGTTTTTGTATCTAGGATGTTTCTTATTAAGTGTTACTTGTATGTGTATTTCAGTAATGCTGCTTTAGTTAGGGTGGCCACAGTGGTGCAGTGGTTAGCATTGCCGCCTCACAGCAAGAGGTTCTCCAGTTCAATCCTCGTCTGGGGTGCCTTCTGTGCAGAGTCTGCATGTCCGTCATGTGGGTTTCTTCCAGGTGTTCCAGTTTCATCCCAAAGACCTGCTGTAGGTGGATTGGATATTGTAAATTGGCCCTAGGCATGTGTGTGTGCCTTCTGTGGAAGGTTGGGGGCAATTTGACACTGTAAAAACTCCACTGCCAATCATGAGTGGACAGGTGATCAACTGTGGCAACCCCTAACTGAGAAAAGCCAGAAGAAAAATGCTGTTTAGTTAAACATTTCATACAGCTGAGAGTAGACTGATGAAAATGTTATTAACTGTTTTTTTTTTCAGATTTAGCTTTATTTCATTATAAAATAGTGTTCAGATACTAAAGATATTTTAGTTACAATGTGATTATCATTCTATGACATTAAACTATGACAAGGTTATACTTTACATATTCATTTTAATCTGAATTAAAGTAGCCTTTATTCTTTTATTCTTAATGTATTTGTTCCACTAATATTAATTCATAACTGAATTAATAAGTAATACTAGACACTGAGATTGGTAGGTGAGTAAATGCACAGGCTTATGCTAATCAAGGTAGGTCTACTTATTTGTGTGTAGTTTTACATTTTTGTTACTTGGTTAAGAGGATCTAGGGGATATGAGTAATTTTGTGCTCATGGTAATTTGTCACTGACTTTAGTAGTTGATGTTAGATCTAGGGTCGGTTTGCAGAAAATTCATGAGTATTCCTATATTCAAGAATACCATCAGAAGTAGTAAGACACTACTTTTCAATGTAAAATATTTTAATATTGATTTTTTTACAGTTAAATTCTATTAATAAACTATGTCTACTCATTATACAGAATAATGCAGTTCCAAGTTTCTAACAATCTTAATGGGATTCAAACCACATACAAAATAAATTATTTTTCAATGTTTTCTTTAAAATTGAAGTAAGTATTGCACTTTGTTCAGAAACTCACATGTATTTGCTCAGTTGCTATAGAGACAAAGACCTGATTATATCCCAGGTGATCACAGGTTGATTAGCAGTGTGTGCACCTCCCAGAGATGCTGTAGGTGGAAGGGAATGATTAAATAGTTATTTGGCCACCTGTTATGTGAGGGATGAAATGAGGATGAACTGGGAGTAGATGCTACCTCCACTGTGTGTTGTCTGTGTTGTTGTTTATCTGGTGGTGTTGTAATACAGAGTGGTGGACATTTAAGAATTGCATTATCAGAGAATTGGGGAAATTGCCTCATAATGCAGTTGCATGCATCCTCTTGGGATATCCGCCCAGCATACCAGAGGCAGGTAGGGCTGCAATAAAGTAACCCAACCTCTGTGTGCAGCAGTAGCTGTCCTCTAGTCCACAAACATCTTATAAAGTGGTGGATTGGCAGGGAATATTAAATATCATTGAAACCACGAATGTAAAGAGAGCCATGCTGCACCAGTAGGTTATATTAGTGTCTTTGTGTGGTAGCAGCCCAAGGCAAAACAAAAATGTTTCATAACTAACATAAGGGCATAGAAAATAAAATGGATTTATTAAATACCTCCTTCTTCTTCTTTTTGCTGTTCCCGTTATGGGTTGCCAAAGCAGATCACTTGTTTCCATTTCTTCCTGTCTTCCGCATATTGCTCTATCACTACAGCCACCTGCATGCCCTGTTTCACCACATCCATAAACCTTATCTTAGGCCTTCCTCTTTTCCTCTTACTTGGCAGCTCCATCCTTAGCATCCTTTTCCCAATAAACCCAGCATCCCTCCTCAGCACATGTCCAAACCAATGAAATTTTGCCTCTCTAGCTTTTTCTCCAAACCGTCCAACCTGGGCTGATGCTCTAATATACTGATTCCTAATCCTGTCCATCCTCATCACACTCAGTGCAAATCTTAACATCTTTAAATCTGCTACCTCCAGCTCTGACTCCTGTCTTTTTGTCAGTGGCACCATTTCCAATCCATGTAACACAGTTAGTCTCACTACCCTCTTGTAGGCCTAACCTTTCACTCTTAATGGTGCCAATCTGTCACAAATCACTCCTGACACTCTCCCCCCCCCACTTCACCCTGCCTGTACTTTCTTCTTCACCTCCCTTCTATACTCAGTATTACTCTGAACTGTTGATCCTAAGTATTTAAATTCATCCACCTTTGTTAACTCTACTCCCTGCATCTTCAGCATTCCTCTAGCCTCCATCTCATGCACACACATATATTCTGTCTTAGCCTTGCTTACCTTCATTCCTGTCCTGCATAGAGCATATCTCAACCTCTCCAGGGTCTCCTCAACCTGCTCCCTACTCTTACTACAGATCATAAAGTCATTGGCAAATCATTGGCAAACATCATAGTCCATGGGGACTCCTGTCTGATCTCATCTGTCAACATGTCCATCACCACTGTAAATAAGAAAGGGCTCAGAGCTGATCCTTGATGTAATCTCACCTCCACCTTGAACGCACCCATCACTCCTACTTCAGACCTCACCACTGTCACACTACCTTCATACATATCCTGTACCACTCTTACATACTTCTCTGCCACTCCCAACGTCCTCATACAATGTCACAACTACTCTCGAGGAAATCTGTCATATGCTTTCTCTAAGTACACAAAGACATAATGCAACTTTTTCTGACCTTCTCTATACTTCTCCATCAAAACCCTCAGAGCAAACATTGGATCTGTAGTGCTCTTTCCCGGCATGAAAACGTACTGCTGCTCACTAATCATTACCTCCCTTCTTAGCCTAGCTTCCACTACTCTTTCCTATAACTTCATTCTGTGACTGATCAGTTTTATCCCTCTGTAGTTAATATAGCTCTGCACATCACTCTTATTCTTAAAAATAGGTACCAAAACACTTCTCCACTCCTCAGGCATCCTCTCACTTTCCAAGATTTCATTAAACAATCTGGTTAAAAACTCCACTGCCATTTCTCCTAAACACCTCCATGCTTTCACAGGTATGTTATCTGGACCAGCAGCCTTTCCATTCTTCATCCTCTTCATAGTTGTCCTTATTTCCTCCTTGCTAATACACTGCACTTCCTGATTCACTATCCTCACATCATCCAGCCTTCTCTCTCATTTTCTTTATTCATCAACCCCTCAAAGTACTCTTTCCATCTGCTCAACACACTCTCCTCACTTGTGAGTATGTTTCCCCTCATTATCTTTTATCACCCTTACCTGCCACACATCTTTCCCAGCTCGGTCCCTCTATCTAGCCAATCAGTACAGGTCCTTTTCTCCATCTCAAAGAGTGGATAGCACTCAGAATAAAAAATATTAAAAAATGCCACTCCACAGTGAAAGAACAACACTCAGTTAAATGGAATATTAAAAACAATGTGCTTTCACCCTATTATTACTCAGGGCTTCGTCTGAGTAAAGCCATGCTGAACCACAATTCAATATATAATTAAATAATGTCATGTGACCAATGATGTCACCCAACAATTAACATTTAAAAATAGTATTCATTCCTATAACAATCCTTTTACAACTAAATAAATAAAAATACATAAGATCTTAACATGTTAGTCGTATAACATGTAAAAAAGTCTCTATTATATTACCAACCTTAGTTATTCTATTTTATAACACATTTACAACCTAAAACATTCACAATTTAGCTGCTCTTAATCTTAATATTCCACTGAGTGAACAATTTCCATTAATACCTGGGGGGAGATGTAGCATCCAATCTCAACTGGTACGCAATCTCTAATTTTTTTAACTTTGACTTAGTGTTACCACCCCTTTCAGTTGGAATAATTCTGTCAATAAAAAAAAAAAAAAAAAAGGAACCTTTTAAAATTTGTGCATGTCAGACTTTGCGTGTACAAATTATTTTCACTTATTTTTATTTTTTATGTCCCCCAAATGTTCATTAATTTTTTCTTTAATTTACTAATTGTTTTCCCCACATAGAATGCAAGGCAACTTACGCAGCTAGCAATGTACACATGGAAAATGATATGGAAAGTTTTGTATATTATATATTGAATTGTGGTTCAGCATGGCTTTACTCTGATGAAGCCCTGAGGAATAATAGGGTAAAAGTTCTTAGTTCACGTTATTTTTAATGTTCCATTAAACCGAGTGTTGTACCTTCACTGTGGAGTGGCATTTTTTACTTATTTTTTATTTCTTTTCTCCCTCCTTTGTGTCCAACCTTTCATACAACTCTCTGTATGCCTTATCCTTAGCCTTTGCCACCTCTCTCTTTGCCATACGCCTCATCTCTTTATACTCCTATCTAATTTCTTCATCTCTTTGACAATCCTACTTCTTCACCAAACTCTTTCTCTGTATATTCTCTTGTACTTTCTAGTTCCACCACCAGGTCTCCTTGTCCTCCTTCCTCTGTCCAGATGTCATGCCAAGCACCTTTCTAGCTGTCTCCCTTACCAGCTCTGCCATAGTCACCCAGTTATTTGGTAACTCTTCACTGCCAGTCAGTGTGCGTCTTAACTATTCCCTGAACTTCACCTCATAATCACCCTTTTTCAACTTCTACCATTTGATCCTTGGCACTGCCCCCACACTCCATTAAATACCTGAAGCTAATAATTCTACTAACTGTATTAATTAAAACAAATCAATAACTGTTAACCCTGATATATTTAACATAGATCTTTTGAGCTACTTTAGTTGGGTTCCATTCAAGGAAAACCACTTGTATACACTTTCTTATGGGTAGTTTGAGCTTGTTTTTTTTTTTTTTAATTGTTTTCTGTTTTTAACAATTTTAAGTATCATTATTTTATTTTTAGCAACCCATCTATGAAATCATGCTATAAACTGGATAACTGAAATAATACATCCTATGTCTGGTAGACATTTAATTTCTTTGTGGATATCTTGAAAACATTTGGTCTTCATAGTCAGTACTACATTACTTGAAATCTATGGATATATTAAACTGATGGCCGAGCAAAATAAAAAAATAATGGTGTAATACATGCAGTCTCTCAGTCTCCCACACACACACACACACACACACACACACACACACACACACACACACACACACACACACACACACACACACATACATAAACCAAGAGAAAAGCCACATTCTTCTACATGGAGCTAAACAACAAATTGTAGTGATCTGTAGGTAAAAACACCAAAGTACAAGAGAACCATCAATCAGGCATGGTTATTATTCTTTTTTTAATTTGCAGGGTGAGTTCAATTCTTCTCCTTTTAGAGGTTAGGGGTCACCACAGCAGATCACCATCTGCTCATGATTGGCAGTGGAGTTTTACAGTGTCGAGTTGCCAGCCCAGCACCCAACCTTCCACAGAAGGCACACATATGCATGCACTCATGCGTAGGGCCAATTTAGAGTGTTCAATCCACGTAGAGCATGTCTTTGGGATGTGGGAGGAAACTAGAGCACTGCAAGGAAACCCACATGACCACAGAGAGGACATGCAGACTCTACACAGAAGGCACTCCAGCCAAGGATCGAAACGTAGAACCTCCTGCTGTGAGGCGGCAATGCTAACCATTGCACCACTGCAGGGTGAGTTCAATATGTTTTCTAAATATTAAGGAACATATCACATCTGTGCCTTTCTCTTTTTTATTTGCTGCCTGAGGGTTGCTAAACAATCTACTTATGTTATGTTGTTGAGGTCATAAAAAAGGCTGAGGCATGGCATGCTGTATCTAGTGGGGTTTAGCTTTATTGGGTTAAATGTACCCATAAAGCCTTAAATGTAAAAAACAAAAAGTCATGGGCATTCAGAAGCCATGTAGTTCAAACAATAGTACATCTTTAAGGCATTATATATATATATATATATATATATATATATATATATATATATATATATATATATATATATATCCTGTGAGCTTCCACTACAGGAGGTTTAAGGTATTAAACAGTAGAGATGAGACTTTAGAACTATTAACTTGATGCAACTTGGCAGCATGTAAAACCAGGAAACAAAAACAAAAGAAACAATCCAAAATGCACAGCACAATGCCATATTACTAAACTTATGACATGATTAAGTACTTTCATCCCTTCAAAATCAAGTAATGGGACGTCATCAGAATCATTTCCAATTAATGTCAACACTCAATTTAAAACTTTGGAAAAGTCATGTGATTGCAAACATCTAAATTGCTTAAATCAGATAATTAAAAAAAATCAATAAATTCTAATTTGAAATAAAAAAAAACATATAAAATATAAAATTATTCCATAAAATACATCATAATTATATTTTCCTGATCTTAACCTTAATACACTTAATATTGAAATATTATCATTGATTCCTGCTTTGGAATTCGGTAAACTCCATGTAGGCATTGCACAAAGCCTGCAAGGAGTTTACATATTGTGTGTTGAGCAGCAGCACTAATTACATATTTATGCTGTGCACCATGTTTAAATATAAACAGGCATGGTTTCATGGCTAGCAAAAGTGTTGCTGGCCAAAAAATCATGTAAAGCAACATGGATAGCAGAAGACATGTAGACCTGTTTACCTATGGGCAAACTAGGTCTGTGGGATTGCATGGAATGCCACAGTGATTACCGGGGTTAATAATATAGCAATGTATATCGGCCAAATACATTACAGGACAGTGTGTAGAGTGCAGAGGATTGTGAAACCCCATTTCAGGCATTCTGAACAAACGTTGTGTAAATGATTCATAATGCTATATGGACTGCCATTTAAAATAAACAGTCAGGGGGAATGTGTGTATTGAATAGGGACGCACAGATGAATTGTATGAATGAACACAGGGAAAGAGGGCAGTTGAAACATCATAATGTACGTCAGATGAGGGCATGTAATTCGAATAAAGTTGCAGCAAGAACACTAATCACATATCGACATGGTACAGTACAGACTACACAGTGACTGTCAGACAAGGTAACATAACAATGGAGAAGATGTCTTTGTGTTATAAGCATCCTGACATGAACAATGGAGAGGACATCTGTCAGTGATGTTATATACAATCGGGGTTAGGTGCATATTGTGAAGTTGTGCACACTGATTTGCCTGAATATGACTGTAATGTCAGCAGAGGTCTCCACAAGTGAGACACATTTAAAGGCTAATGGACAACAGTAAACAGAAGCATGCACAATTATGGACAATATCAGAATAATACTACCAGTAATCCCATGTCTCTGACATAACATACGTGATTCTGAGTGATAATAGATGTCTGCCCAAACACATTTGCAAAACTATTACAACTTCAACAATCTACAAGGGGAATCAAGCTAACCATCCTGACACTGTAACATCTGCTGGAAGTGTTAGGAGAGACAGTGCTATATCTATATGTGATATTATGATAAATCCAGATTAGTTGACTTGTGGGCATGGCATATAAATGGCACAATCCACATTGTCATGAATGAAACCCATGTCATTAATGTTGCCAAACAGCTATGTATGTATTGTATGCTTCACCATAACAGGTATCACACATGTATCTGGTATAACACATTGATGGGAGTTCCACACAATCAGACAGTAATGTTTATGCAACAAAACGAATGCCTAGGTATGGCCAATAAGATGTGTGGGAGTTCACAGTGGGAAAGGTGGTACACCTGAGTTACACATCACTGGAAGATGTGTAGGGAGGTACATGAAGAAGGGTGCATTATAATCAGTTATTGGTGTGATGAAGGCTGTGAAATATGGAGGTATTATGGCCTTTAATGTGGATATCCTGCACATACTCAGATGTTGTGTTACATACAAGGGAATAGTCACTACTGTGTGCACATGCTAGTGGACATTCCACATACCATCTCTCCCAGGGAACAGGTCACATACCACATGGTGTGCTCATAGGGGTGTGATGTCTACATTATCAATGAGTTGTGCATTTGTTTTCATAATATAACAAGTCCCCCCATGTTTTTGTTTCATCTCATATGCTGTCATGGCTGTGGCAGCAATCTTTGTTGTGTGTATAATACTGTCTGTATTATACTAATGTCACAGTTGGAGTCAATGATTGCCCACAATCAGTAGTCCTCCAGACAAAGGATGTGTATGCCATTCTTGATGTCTGTGACTTAAATAGTGGACAGGAAAGGGCCTAGCAGACAGCCCTGATGTATGGACCAGATCATTGGACTCAGGATATAGGTCACTTTACACATTTAACATATTTAGATGCCACATATGTGATCCAGTGGTGTACTCACTTGGTGATGCAGGTGTTTATGGTCACTTATAACAGTGTTGAGTTAATACTTCAGTGTGGATTTGTATCAAATGCCTTGGCCTGGTCAAGTTTCACAGGATGATAGTGTTGTCATCATGCATGCCCTCGATGACCTTCCTGAAAACATCTAACAGATGTAACATATATGGATGTAGCATTAACAACTCACACATGTCTTTGGCACGCAGCAAGCATATTACCAGTGTCCATTTAGAAAAGGTCCACTATTACATGTTGGTCTACTTCACAGATGAGGAGAGTTAGGATATGTCTGTACATGCATGGATCAGGTGCTGCCCCCCCCCACACACACACACACATGGATGCATGTTGATGTATACCCTTCTATGGGAACATATTTTTTCTGGAGGGTGTGTTGAAGGGTGGATCTAATCATGTCAGGTAGATGTATATTCTGAGTCATAGTCATACTATAGGCAATCTGTGATGTTGTCACAGCACATTGATTTTGTGTGGTAGGCCTGGATGAAGTTAAGATAGTGCAAACTGCCTATCTTGATCTGCCCTAGGGTTTTGATACAATCTGCCACTCAGGTATCATTGAATAACTCTCCCAGCTGATGCTTAACCCTGACATCATGACATGGTTAATCAACTGGCTCACAGATAAAACACGTACTGTGAAAGTTGGTGAAAGCACCTGTACCAGTACAGCTGTCACCAATGGTGTACCCCAAGGATCTGTGCTTAACACTTTACTGTTTGGAATTTTTTTTGATGGTCCAGGCTAAATTATATGACTTTTGGCTTACCAAGTTTGACGATTGTTGTATATTGGGTGTAATCATTGAGCCCCCCAATGATGTTAACATATTACCAGAGGGGCTAACACAGACAAATGATTGCTACCAAAGCCACACAGTCTACAAATAAATGCAAAAATGTGTCATTATTTTTGCCTTCTGCAAAGTGGAATTCCCCATTATTTATAGCATTGACAACACCACCCATGCTCAAACCCAATGGTGCAAGACCTGGGATCACATATAGATAGCAATATGAACTTGGACACCAAGTTTCCACAGTGGTATGGAAAGTCTACATTGTGTACCTCATAAGTCAGGCCATTGTATCCAGATCTGAGTATGTTATAATTGCACTGTACTCCACCCTCATCAGAACACTAATAGAGCATAATGCACTTTTTTGCATGTACCTCACCAGACACCTATGAAGCTGGAGAGACCACAGGGTCTTCTCACCAAGAAAATAGAGGGCCTACAAACCACTCCATGACGTATGTGGATAGACTGAAAGCCATGTCACTGTAATCTGTATTGCATTGTATGAGGTGACTTGTGCCTAGCCTGCAGGACAATTGCTTACCCTGCCCTGATGGAAATATTTTACTTCTGCAAATCAGCTATATCTGGTGACATCAGCAGAGTCTGTTGAGAGGAAGATGGTAGTAGCAGAGTCCTACACGATGGGGTAAAATGTTATCTCTAATGTCAAGCAACTGCACAAACACACACACCAGTTGACTGCAGTGAGAACAGAAGAACAGAACCTCTGCCTATGTAAGTGCACCAAGTAGAGAACTCTGTATTTAACACAAGCACCCCAGCATAAGTCTGACTTGGAGAATGTCAGACAACATTTCATAGGTGATGACATCAGCAGTGTCTGATGAGTTGAAGATGTCAGTTACAGTGTCCTACATGCTGGTGTAAATCTTTAATTCCAAGCAAGTGCACAAGCACACATACACACCCACCAATTTACTGCAGTGAGAACAGAACCCCTAACCATCTAAGCACACCGACTCTAGAACTCTATTTAATGCAAGCACCACAGAGTAAGTCTGACAACACTTTATATTTGATGATATCAGCAGTGTCTAGTGAGGAGAAGATGGTAATAGCAGTGTCCTGCATGCACCAGTAAAATGCCCTCGCTGTTGTCAAGGAAGTGCACAAACACAAACTTACACCAGTTGAATGCAGTGAAAACAGAACACCTACCAAAGTACACCAAGTAAAGAACTCAGTATTTTACACAGGTACCATGGCACAAGAGTGACTTATAAAGGGTACAGGATAACTTATAGTGGATGTTATCAACAGTCAATGTTGAAGAGGGAGTTCTGCATGAAATGGATGTGTAGGCATGTGCAAGTGTCAAAATATTGGCAATCAATGGGTTTGGAGTGGTAACTGCAGGATACACACGATCTTTTGACTAGATGTACACAGAGATACCTTCCAGTTGACTGCAGTGAGATTATAACCCCTACCTAACTAAATACACAGGCTAGACAATTCAGTATTTTATGCAAGTGCCACAGCACAAGTCTGGCTTTTACAAGGCTACAGGACAATTCATAGTGAATGATATCAGCAATGGATATTGAAGAAAAGATATTGGGAGGCCTGCATGAAATGGATACAAGGCACATGCAAGTTTGAAAATATTGGCAATCTATGGGATTGGAGTGGTAACTGCAGGATACACACTTATGCTCTTCTGACTAGGTAGACACACACAGACACACACACACACACACACACACACACACACACACACACACACACACACACACACACACACACACACACAGCACACACAGAGAGAAACACCCAGTTGACTGAGATCAGAACCCCTACCTAAGTACACAGACTAGAGAACTCATTATTTTATGCAAGTTTCATGGTACAATTCTGAGTTTTAAAAGGCTACAGGACAATTTCTAGTGGATAACATCAGCACTGGAAGTTGGAGACAAAATGTTGGAAGGCCTGCATGAAATGGATGCATGGGCACATGCAAATGTGAAAATATTGACAATCCATGGGATTGGAGAAGTAACTGCAGGATAGACACTTAGGCTCTTCTGACTAGATAGATACACACACACACACACACACACACACACACACACACACACACACACACACACACACACGCACACGCACACACGCACACACACACACACACACACACACACACACACACACACACACACACACACACACACACACACACACACGCACACACACACAAAAACACCCAGTTGACTGCATTGAAATTAGAACCCCTAAGTACACAGACTAGAGAATTCATTATTTTATGCAAGTGGCATGGCACAACTCTGAGTTTAAAAAGGCTGCAAGACAACTTATAGTGGATGACATCAGCAGTGGATGTTGGAGAGATGATGTTGGGAGGCTAGCATGAAATGAATTAGTATGCATGTGCAAGTTTGAAAATATTGGCAATCCATGGGAATGGAGTGGTACTGCAGAATGCATAATTATACTCATCTGACTAGACAGATAGATAGACACACACACATACCCCTTTTGACTGCAGTAAGAACAAAACCCCTACCTATCTAACTCCACCGATTAGAGAACTTAGTACTTTATATAAGCACCATGGCACAAGTCTGACTTTTTCAAGGCTGCAGGACAATTTCTAGTGGGTAACATCAGCACTGGAAGTTGGAGACAAGATGTTGGGAGGCCTGCATGAAATGGAAAACTGGCCATGTCCAACAGCCAAGATATTAAAGTTCTGCATGTTATCAGAATGATGAGTGTGCAATGTGTAGTAGTTGGTGGTTGTGTTACCAATGTGCAGGTATACTTTAAGAACCAGCTTTGCAAACTATATGCAAACAGGTGTCCACATTACTACATGTATTGTAAAATCTGAATGTGTATTGTCATTATAAAGATGTGCACAGTATATATGGCATTTGTTCTTTATTTGTGTAGGCTCATATTTGTGAACATGTACAGAGAGACCAAGGTTGCAGTGCATGGATGGAGGTAACATATGGCTGCACTGTAACTATATGTTATTTTCTTAGCTAGTGCTTTCATTTTGTTTGCATTTCTACTTGTAGTTTCATGGCATGAACACTAAATAGACAGTAAACAAAAGTAACACATGCTATTTTCCACTTTGTATAGCTCACCACTGAGCAGTGGGCATGCGTGATGTTTAGCAAAGTGTTTGCACATGGGAGATGCACATATCTATTGCTTTATCTGTTTGTGCATAGTTAAGCAGTGCAAAAATGTCAGATTCATTGCTAAAATTATGAGAGTCCTCAGTATTGAGTTATATGACTCTGTTGCAGCAGATGTAAATGCACTGACACATTTCTTTTGGAGCCAAAAAGATATAGAGTTTGAATCTAGGTGTATGCAAAACTTTTAAATAAATAGTGATAATGTAATTAAATAATTCTTTATGCTACATTCACCATGTGTTAGTGTGTGTTAACGATATGCAGCATGTTTAAAGAGCATTGCACAGAGGTTACTGCACCATTGAAGAGCTGTTCACCATCACATAGCATTGGTGTGGCTATGCCAAACTCCATGCAATCACAGACTTAAGCAAAAATTCCAACTGCATTTGCATGATGTTAAGTGGAGAGCAGCAGTGCCAAATAGGAAAGCAGTTTTGAAAATTGGAAAGTTATTCTGACACTTGACATTAGTTTGAGGGGTGTTTGCTGCTGAAACTATTAGCTGATTTAACTTTGCAGACATGCACTGGGGATATAAATTTCATGACTGACACATTTGATTTGGCTTTATACACTGATAAAATTGATTTACAGCATGAGATTCAAACCTATGCGTAAGGGACAAAAATTTCTTCTACGGGTGTGACTTTCCTTTTTTTTTGCCACAGTACAAGTGCTTTTCAGACATACTCATGAATTATTTATAAATACAGTGACAGATTGCGGTGTTAACCATGTATGTGCGTGATCTGACAAGGTTCTTGTATATACATTCATTTGTGTATGTGTATTATTTAAGTGTGAAGGCCATCCAAGTCTAGATAGCAGAATTATATATAAAGAAACATAGTAGACACTATACCTTCAGTCATACATCTGAAACTTCAAAACACAGTAAGTTTGTCTTATCCCTCATACATGTAATTCATATCAACTCCACTTCTATGTATAGTTATCGCTGTTTATAATTATGTATAAATTGATATGTGTTATTTAATATAATATGAAATAGAAAAACAGTAAGAATGTCTGGAATTTCCTATAATAGAACCCAGGGCTATATGTATATCAGCCCTACACTTGCACCTGTTGCCACAGGAATATTGAAATAACACTTGCCCCAGGATTCAATAACACCTTCATTAAGTGTACACCATTCTGAGTGAACAGACAACACAGACATAACTCATACATTCTTCCTGCTAATTTTAGTTTTCCTACTGATACTCTTGCAGCTTTAAATGTTGACAGGGATTCATAAAGGTTACCACAAAGTGTAGTCTACATGTACACTTAGTGTAATCTTTCTGAGTGACAGGAAAGCATAAAAAATGTGATAAGAATATTCTTGAATACATATTGTGTAGACTTAGTGTATACTTAGTGCAGGCTTTATTGAATTTGGCCCTTGGATATTTTCCTGATCATGACTATAAACTGAACTGTCACAACAGCAAAAATATGCTGCACTTCCTGTATTACAGCCCTGGACCATCTGAATTAAATAACAGATATTTCCCTATTCATTATTAATTTCTGTGTGTTAACTGCCGTGCAACATCTCTTACCATGTTTGCATGGTGCCCAACAGAACTGATACAATGTATTCATTTTGAAATTGGTGACTGTCTGCTTCCTGTCTGCAAGTGGTCAATAGCTACAGGTGTTGGGGAAGCTTGTTAACTGCCACACAATGGTACTTAATGGTGTTTGCAATGGAAAGCAAAAAATGCAACAATGTATCCTTTTTGATATTTAGAATGTCTACATCATCATCTGCTTCCTATGTGAGCCAGTAGTCCAGGTTTGCTCGATGCTAAGTTTCAAGCAAACAAGATGAGCAAAGCTAAGTTTGTTTTAGCCTTGTGATTAGTGTTTACATGGCATTTATTGTGTTTTGTCATTTCCCCTGTTTGCGCTAAACCTCACACTGTGCATATAATGGCCATATTAAAAAAGTAAGGATAAACAGGAGAAAGGAAGAAAATAAACTTATTTAATATACTTCAGTACAAAATTTGTGTTGGCACACATAAAATATTTCTAAACAGATCTGGATTTAAACTCTCACTCCATAGAATCTTCAAAACACAATAAGGGTGTCTTATCCCTCTTTGCCACAGAAGTTTCTTTACAGCAGAGAATGAAAATCATTGTCCATTCAAGCAAGTATTAACAATACATTTGGCACATGTACACGTCTGAGTTATGTGTACATGTATTAATTTCAGATGTAGTGCAATGATTGATCACACAGTCATTTATGACTACTGCTTGCAGAAATGCAGCTTCTGTCTTATCTGTTTGTGTTTCTTGGTCATTCGTCTTCTCTTATCTAACCAGTAATCTGAGACATGCAGTCTGTAAGGCATTTTGCATCACTGTGCTTAAAATGTGTGAGGATATTAAATGGCAATAATAGACAGTTGTCAACAAATACAGGGAAGGTTGGATGTTACTAGACCAACACTGTGAAATGTGTGTTGCTTACTTACATTTCAAATCTTGATACAATTACTTCCATACTTGTATGTCTAACCTGACTGAAACGCCCACTTTCTCCCTACAAGTAATCATTCACAGTTGCAATTCATTAACACCAAACACTAAGGAAATGCCTGCATTATGTTTTACATCTGCTAAACTGAGCCAATAATTTGTGTTTCAGCAATTCTAATGAGTTTACACCTCATTTTCATCTTCACCATGTTCACAGCCCTGAAACCATATTATAAAAAGGATCCATGTTGCTAAGGAAACTAAAGGTAAAGATGCTTGTTTGTGTGTATAACCCACAAGATTTCTATTACTTTGGCTTTATCTGCACAAAAGACTACTGATCTTGATAAGGTATGATTGCATTTTTCACTTCAGTTATTTACTGGGTATGCTCACATGTCACTAAGAAACTATTTTTATATATATGAATTAGCAAATGATACTTTTATCTGTATGCACTTCTTAGAAGTTTACTGATGGCATAAGCATTTTTCTCAGGGCCTTTTACTTTCTGCCTTATTAACATTCATCACAAGTGCTAATGTTACAAATGTTTTTTTTTTCTCTTTACACTCTTCTATTGTTATTTCAGTGAAAGTAAATGCCCTATATTGTCAATGACATAGGGCTGTTAGCCTTCTAGGATGGCCCATTGAGACTTCTAGGGGAATGATGGCCACATATAGAGGTGACTGGCAATTGAATAAAACTGAACATTATGTGGTAAATGTCTACACATGTTTTGGGGTCAGTTTATTTGACAGCCCTTTTAGCAGTTCACTGATGATTTGTTAGCAAAATGTGCCACTTGCCTTTTGTTTTGTGGGTGGAGGAGCTAAATTCCATTTCCGTGTTGGCACAAACAAAATTGTTTATACAGAAGTTTGCTTTTCTATTGTTAACTCTCCCTTTTTTTGGATCCAACCTTGCTTTGTGTATAACTGCAATATGTTACAACCATATAAATCTTTTTTTTAATAATTGCATATCTTGACTGATTTGTTTCGCCAATTGGTAATATAGAAAAAGTACCTTTTACATGTTATATCTAAGCAGGACTTTTACTTATGCAATACTTATGTGCATTATCCTTCTTTTGTGTTTTACGTCACCTAGGACTATGGCACCCAGGTGTTTCAATCCCTGACCCCCCCCCCCTTCAGTGACCCTGAGAATGAAGTCATTGTGGAAGAATTTAGGTGATGTGGTGCATTTCTGCTTGAGAGGGGATGTGGGGATATGTCTGGAAGAATGCAGATTTGGCAGCAAATAGTGAATGATGTAAATGTTGTAGGTGGCCAGAGCAGAATATATGATCAGGTGCATCATAGGGCCACTGACATGATTTCATCAGCCTGGAGGAGAGCAGCTGCAATGGACTGCTGATGGATGGCTACCTGAGTGGGGGGGGGGGCTGCTACAGAGCCACTACTGACACCAAATGAAGAGTTCCTCTCCACTGTCAGAGATCCAGAGAGCTCAGTGGAAAGTGCACAACAACATGTCATTGATGTTGGTGCTGCTGTTTCTGGGAGGACAAACATGTCCCAGGAGGGGTGTACAGGTAAGCTTACCTATCTCAATATAGTAAAATATTGACAGAAATAATAAAATTCTGTTTAACATAACTTTTTTTTTTGGGGGGGGGACTAGTTGTAAATTCATATAGTTAAAACACATTCTGGTTAATTACACATGGCCTTGAGGTGGGCATGTCATCCAAGCTTTTGTTAAAAGTTTTGTTAATGGACATATAAAGGACAAACCATTTTAACCCCCATGTTACTCTTAATTGTGATGATGGTGTCCTTACCTTTTGCTTAACTTCTTCCAGAACCATCCTCTGTATCAGCGATGGAATCATCTGCACATGGTAAGAGAAACATTTTTATGTCAGTGCTGATGAGCAGTTCAAAGAAATATTTATTTTATCCATATCTGTGATGTGGTTGTCGGGACTGTTTTGTGTATTGCTGTACTGTCAGTAATAGTGGCACCACTGTCAGCTTGTTAGGATATATTGAACTATAGTAGATTAGACATTAATTTATTTCCTGTGCTTGTGGTGATCCTGGCAGTGGCAGTGTAGGACTCTTACTACCTGATGTCAGAGTATCGGCAGACTCTGATGATGATGGTGAGTAAATAGAGGCATTGTCTGGGGTGCAGAGGTTGAATCTGACACTGAGGTTGACATTGAGCCATCCCCTGTAATTGCATCAGACAAAGCCAATAGGTCTATGCCAATCCATTCCAGGGAACCCTCATATATTGGACAGATGGAGGGTGATACACTCAATCAAAGTAGTCTGGTTACTGCAGCTTCAGTGCCTGTTGACTCTGGCCATAGCAAAAGTGTGGGAGAGGTGCCATGGAGCAGGGTTGTTTGGGCTGCTTAGAGGCTGGCTGCTGTCCATCCTCCACCCGATACAGTTGTGTGTTCCCATGCCACTCAACGTATGTTTAGGGCAATCATGGAGGCACAAGCATGTTCCAATAGGTCATCCAGAGAAATGTTTAGGGTTGTAGATGTGGCACAGGCTGACGTGCTTGATTGCCTCCACTATGTTGCTGATTCAATGGATCAGATGAATGACACATTGGAACAGGCGGTGTCTGTGATGGAATGTCTGCTGGGAGGGGAATGGCATCCATGTGGGTGTAGGTCAGCTACATCATTTGATGTTAGCTGATGTGGCCATGTCTGATCATGCTCCCATAGTGGCAGAACTTCCACTGTTCCATCAGTGGTTGAGGAACTCACACACAGACATGACAGGGTTTGGGTTTGTGGTCCTGGGTGTCCTCATAAGGAGAACTGGAACAGCAGACATCAGTCACATTCAGGTAGCAGCAGTGCATCTGACCGTGGATGTGGACATGCCAATGCAACTCCTGGCTGAGCCAGTTCTCATAGTTGGGTACAAAATCAATGAACTGCCACCTCTGCCATGCATGGCTTGCACCTGCCCAACATATTGTTAGCACAGAGCTTGGCTCTGTTCTTGCAGACACTTACATACCAATTTCACCTGGAGGGCCCATACAGGCACATACACACAGCAGTTACATGGGTCAGCCATGAGGCTTAAAGCTGATTCGGTCTCAGTGGCCATTTGTTACTTTATCCAAATGTTTGCCTGTCTATTTCTTACTCACATGCAATCACTTACATTTTGTGTCAGCCTAGGCTTCCTGCCCTCCCCCCACCCCACACAACACCCTGTGCAAGTGATGATAGCTGTGCCATACCCTTGTTTTCTATCTTTTGGATTCAAGGATGCATAAGTTGTGTCTGATGCTCAGGGTGCATAGCTGACTTAGTGCTTAGTATAGCTGTGTCTCTGATGTTGTTTTGCTAACTGTACTGTTTTCTTAATAGTTTTGGTAATGTCTACATGCTTTCCCCACTTTTACAGCAACAAAGATGGACCAAGCCATAAATAAAAGTGACAATGGTTGAACAATAGGGAGAATTTTTACATATTTTGGTATTACAAAGTTAGACAGTTGATAGAATTGAGACAGTTTATGCATCAGAATTTTTAAGAATCACCTGAGGGTTATGAAGTCTGAAACTGAACTGTGTCTCATTACTTTCTAACTTCTCTCTTTAATGATTTGCCAGTACAACTGAGGACATTCGGTGACCATCAGTACTTTTGAGTGGAACAAATGTGTGAATCTTTAATGCCTGAATCCTATTACTTGATAGAGGAATCATGTATTCACACAAGTCTCTGCTGTCACATGTTGAAGTCATTGCTGTACAAATCACTCACATTTTACTTACTTATGTTACGAACAACATCCAAAGATATGCCATTCATTTGTATTATTAAACAATTCTGTTTTAACACTCCAGGTTCAACACTTACCTTGTAAATCCAGCAGTTGCTTCAGTTTTAGTTCAGGGCTGAGTCTGTCTGATGCTAGGAGTACACAGCCATTACATGGGTAGGTAAAGGTTGTGAGTATTGCCTGGCATCAATGTTACCATATGTATGTGCATAGGATGAAAATTGTAGCCCCTTCGGTGGTGAGTGAATGTGATATGTGTTGACTCTTAGGCAATGCGAGGGCATACTGAGCATGCCTACATCTGCCTACACCCACAGCAGCTGCTGGTCCCCCCTCTGACTCCTCCCCTACTTGTGGATTCTAGCATAATGATATCTACATAATTCTATATGGAAGCTGAATTCAAAGCAGTGGTTTAGCTTGTGGTAGATTCTGGTCTCTAAAAAAGAACTACAGAAGAAGGTATTTGAGGGAATTCTACAGGGAATCAAATCATGGACAATACCTTTAGCATGTATTGTTTATTCTAAGAGTTGCATTGATCACCTGTATGCAGCAGTACAGTATAATATGGTGGATGTTATATACTGGTGATATGAGTAGTGTCACTGAATAAATGCTAGATTATTGATTATATTTTGATACAGTCAGATATCTATAAAAGTGTGCCCTTTGCTAATGATGACAAATGAAGCAAATCCCAGTAAGATGTAGCTGTTTGCAGTTATTAACATTTTCTTTGGCCCACATGCAGTGTGATAAAGTAACTTCCCTTCTTTTGGTTGACTGGATTACAGTAAGTGTTGAATCAAATCAGTGTTGTCCTTATCAAGTACTGTTTGTGAGTCCTGACTCATTGCTAGATAAAAATATGCATTAAAGCATTGCTAGACTAAATGTGCATCAATTATTACTTCACTCTGACAGAACCAAGATGTTAGGTTTGTAGAGACTAAGCCAGGCTTCAAATAATGAAATAAAGGGGTCCTTTTCTTAACACTTGTGAAATACACATGTACTGTTTTTTTTTTTTTTTTTTTAATAAGTATATTTTATCAAGGCATTAATGTGCTGATGGTAGGGTATTCTGGATGATAGGGCCAATGGTTAGGCTGAATGTCAACTGCATTCAGAATCTAGTAATCTACACTGAAAATTATGAAGTATAGATATAATTCAGTAGCCATATGTCAGATGTTTGAATATTCCTTAGGATGGGAAAATAAAATCTCTTTGGTTATTAAGCTGAGCAAATATTTTGATTTAGTTTGCTAATAAAGGACTATCAGTAATTGCTACTGAATCTTTGTTAGTGAGCACAGAAAAAAGTTGCAGGATTTGAAGTGGTAAAAGATAATAGCATAAGAAGCTTCTTAGATTGTACTGAACTACAGTCAAAAAGGAAAAAAAAAGCTGATGACATGAATGAAAGTACCTACAGACAGTATGGTTTAAAGCTCATTGTCTATCTGGAATATTTAAACACTTCAATTTGGCTGCGGTTTCATCTGGATGAAATAAGAAATAAACAGGTCAAAACTGCAGCTAATCATACTAAATAAGAAAAAAAAAAGTGCTTTCTGCAGGAGGCGATCCAGCCTACACATCCATGGGGGGCTTCACCACCCACACCTCCTTACTTAAATATACACAGTTATTTAACTGCAGACAAAAAGAGAAATGCTAACAGCAGGAATCATTTCTATGACATAAACAAAACAACTTTGCTTTCTTATGTGAAATGGTGATAGGGAAATTGGATATACAGGATATGAAATCAAAGAGTTTGCAATTTGGTCAGTTTCAACTTGGAGATGATTAGACTAATTATTTAACATGGTATAATGCAAAACAAAAGGTAAAATCTAAGCAGGCAAAGGTAGCATATTACAGCAAAGTAGCCTATAGAATACTTGTACATTAAGAGCACAGCACAATTTCAGAATTCAGTTTATTTCACATTCATGACCCTTGGCAGTCTAAACGTATAGCACTCGAGTAATTGAATACATGGTACAGCACCTGGTATAAATACTGATATTTTTACATAGTGAGAAAAATCTCAGGGTTCTGATTAAGGTGCTAAATATTGCCTGGAGTACCTAGTACTTCAGAAGATGGCAATACCAGACACTCAGAGCAGTACATTCTAGACTGGAGACCCTCAGCAGTGGAAATGTATACTGTGTCGAGAGGCTATGCAAGTAACTATCTCAGAAGAAGTTCCAGATTTTTTTTAGAGAGATAAAAATCTTACTTACAATATTGCTGAACTGGTGATCAAAGAGGACAAAAGTGAGTCAAGACAGCTATTCAATATTATCAGATTATAGAACTAGAAGCAGAGAAATACCAGAACAGAGTATGTTCTGATCTGTGAGCTATAATTTTAGAGAAAAAGGCCTCCAATAATGATGGGTCTAGACAGAGAAATTAAAGTAACAGAAATCAATATGAACCAATGTAGACAAACAGGAGTGCAAAGGTCATTGGGTAGTTAGGGTGCTTAAAGTACTCATGGTCATACAAAAGAGCTGTGAAACTGTATAGTCTAACTCTAAGACTAGGTGGTACATATGACCACTAGAAAGGAAAAGCCTGGGCACTGGAAATGCCCAGCTTAGGAAAATCATTTACTTACCATCAGTGCCCTGGCACTAATTCATTAGGACTAAAGCAAGAATAATATTGGGATTCTGCTTAAGAAAGCCTTAAGTACACATGATCTATAGCATTCATAACAGATGCATGTCAGCCGATGTAGCATCCTGCAGTACTGATGGTGAAATATAGACAAAAGTGCCAAGAAACAAACACAAGTAGTAAAGAAAGAATAACAAAGTTTGCATGCAAAAGTGAAACTGCTTGTAATAGATATATAATGAATTATAACAATCAATCACTACTTTTTTCCATGAGCTAAATGCATCACTTAACTTCTTTTCCAACAGGTACATGTTATCATCATTTTGGATATAATATTTGGTCCAAACACATAAAAGTGGTAATTAAAAGCAGCCAGTAAGTAGTACCAATTATCAATAACCAAGTATTGATGTAACAGATAATAAATGAAAATTAGTAATTAACAATTATTTTAATAGTATTAGCAAGTACAGATGAATAGTACAAGCATTTATGAGTCTATATTAGAACACCGAACATTTGAAATGTCGAGTGTTCTAATATCAACCCGTTTTCAGTGAACGCTGAAAACATCGAAGAAACAAGAAACCTAATTCTTTCCTAGGGAACGAATTTGGTTGTCCGTTTCTGTTGCTTCGGTATTTTCAGCGATCTGGTGGAAAATTATGGGTCGGGTTCCAGTAAGTGTGCGATTATGTGGACGTGTGGGTTAGGGTGGGTTAGGTGAGTTAGGGTTAGGGTGCGGGTGAGGTGACTGTGAGATAGTGACGGACCTTAGGGTTAGGGTTTGGGTTAAGGTAAGTGGATAGTTAGTGGTGCATGTATAGTTTAGTGTAGGGTTAGGTGTAAGAGTTTAGGTGTATGTGTGTGGATTGCTGTTTGTTTGGTGTGCTTGCGTTGTGTGTATGTGTTTTGGAACAGCAAATTTTTTCCCTAGGAAAAAATTTGCTGTTCCGAATTTTCAATGTTTTGTTTTTCAATTACTAGGGTTCGATATTAGAACACTCGACATTTTGAATGTTCGGTGTTCTAATATAGACTCGCATATATCAATGCCTTATTTTGATTGTGTTGGTGACAAAGTATATCCCAATGATGGTAGTGTTGGAGATGTTTTAATTAGCAATTAGTAGATGTATGCTGTATGACAGAACATTTTTAATTTACTTACATGGTAGAAATGTACCTATCTCTCAACTGTCCAGATTTTTGCAGAATGTTCAGATTTTTGCCTCATATTTTTGGTCCAATCCTCATAAAATCTGTGGTTTTCTGGAAAATCACTGAAGACTGATGTCACTAAATAATGCAGTGCAGTTATGTTTCAGACTTCTAAACTGCCAGAAAATGCAGAAAATGAATGCTAAAACAAAATCCATTATTCTAACAGCTTTCTAAGTTAAGAGCAATATTTAAAATCTGTACTTGATTTTGGGCATTTGTTCTCCTATAATTTTTAGCTTTGTCCAAATTTTTTGAGCTTAGAGGTTGAGAGATATGAGATGTACTGAAGAGAATCTGATGTAGGAGAAACAACAAAACATTTTTATTTTTATGTTTGCTAGTGGTAGGCAGGGCAATTTTGATGTGTTCACAGAATAACTGCTTGGCAAAGGGAATGCTCAACTGATTGTCTAAATCATTGGCTTTTATGAAATATTATAGTGCACCGGGAAATATTATGTGGTACAGTTTCAGTATTCTCATGGCAGCAACTTACAAGAGCATAACAAATCCTAATATTTGTCAACATAATTTACAAGCTGTACAACCTGTACTGATTTTTGTGGGTTAGCATTCATCATTTTGATGGATGATAAACAGATAGACAGTTTCTCATTTTAATAGCATGAATATCTGAAGTCACATACAAAGAAATTACTTGGATTTACCTTTATTCATTCACTTTGCCACTATTATACATGCTAGACCACATTTTTATTTATTTACAGAGTGAATGCATGAAAGCCTCATGCATACAATACCAAACCATATAAATAATTGAGACTAATGTTTATATCTAACTTGTCCAGAAAAATGCATGTAACAGTTTGATATTTTCATCTTTATGGAGAAATATTGTTTTCTACATGAAGTACATGACACTCACATTCTCTCATCAACTATTAGACATAGTGCATACATGGGGGGGGGGTGGTGAACATTATAGTCTGGAAAGAGGACAGAAAACAGATGGACAGTCGCAGGGAACTGTATGTTTTCTAATGTTTTATATGGGACTGCACTTTTGATTTATCGCAAAAGGTAATTTATTTAAGGTAGGTGACATGTACTTCCAGGATACTTTATTGAATCCATGTGATAAAAGACTGTTAACACTGTAGGACTGGGAGTTTATAGTTCCATATTACTAGAAGTGAGCGCAGGGATGGAAATGCACAGTGGAAGAGGAAAGTGGGCATGTAATTAATGCTTTTCACATTGCTTTCTCAACAACCTATCCTAAGCATATGCATATGAAAATAAATAATTTCCATCTGGGAGCTATATCTGCACTAACAAAAGGAAGGAGTGATAGCAGTGGTGCTGATGTCTTCATGTCCTTACACGTTACAGTGAAAGATGTTATAGGACATGGTACTGCACAATGTTTCCTATGCAGAAACCAGTGGTGCATTATTGTAACCATAGCCCTAATGAGTGCTAGAGATTTACTGTTAGTTAACTGGATTTCCAAAGTTTACATTCAAAGACTATCACAAATGGTCAGAAAGCAAATGTAAAATTAAATATGCTGATTGTTTCAAGTAAGTGCTGAACATCTCCAATAAGGGCTGAATGTCTCTATGAAATGCTAGAGGACAGTGTTAGTTTCTCATCCTTTGATACCATACTTATGTTTAAGCATTTAATGGTGTAATCTCAGTTCTGATATAGAACAATAACCCACTGCTGTTTGAACTAAGGCCAGATGTTTACCAATTTGGGTCATGACATTTTCCCCTGAGGTGACAAACATAGTCATTGTAAGGAAGTGGGTTCTCTCAGTGCCCACTACCCTCTCCCTGAGAGAGGTAAACAGTTCATAATCCTTCAGCCCTCTACTTCCCTGTCCATCTTCTCCATTTATGAGGCTGCTACTCAAACTCCAATCACCTGCTTTACAATAAGGGCTCTGTCCTTTTGTACCATGGATCTAGGCTTAGCAATGTATATTTTTCATTCTGAAAAGATTTCTCTGGCACTGAGTAACCTAGTAACTTCAAAGCATTTGTGTTTTTTACATGATAGTGCAACATGTGTGGCTTTCAAAGATTAATTCCATGATATCATCAGACATAAGTTATTTTTCACACTATGCACATCTATTCAGCATCCAAATACAACATATCCAAACCTCTGCTTATTTTCCATAGTACCAAAGTTCCTGTTGTTGGATCTTCCTTCTCAGCTGAAAATGGATCATGCATAGTTCAGACCTGTGATTTAACAATCAATCAGTCAATAAGTAAATTAATAAACAGACAGATAGACTCACAGACAAAGAGAGAAAAGCCACTGTGCATCAATATTTCCCCTGTCCCAGAGTTTCACTGAGCTGCTATATTAGCCAGAAGATCTTTGAGTGTAAAGGCCTTGGTCAATGTCTATGAGTGCAACATGAAAGAAGTGTCTGCTTCAACTAGGATTTTAACCGAGCCATTCCAGGTCACTGCTCTAGGGAAATTGTACTTTACTGTGTATGTACTTGTAATCCTCCCATTGTGTATGTCCCTCACTGCTGCCAGTGGTGAGGATTGAGGCTCCTTGATTACTGGGCCAGTGCTGGGGTGTCACAAAGGGTATAGAGATTGATTCCTCACATCTCCATTTGCCTACTGTGTGACTCTGAGAAACTCACTTAAACAGGCAGTGCTCCTAGATTGTCCCTGAAAAAGGACAACTGTGTCCAGTGGGCTTACCTACATAAAATTATTAAATAAATAAAAAACTCAGTCTCAGTATTCTTGAATTATTTGTTTTATAAAGCTGCACAGCAAAACAAACATTACTTATCATGTCAGTCAGTTGCAACACCCATTATCATGCAAACAAAGTTAGTTCCCTCCAATTATCTTTTAAAGATCAACAGCTATCATTCTTTTTCTGGTTTCAGCAATACCTTCCAGACTGCCATCATACCGCACTCATAGCTCCTTGGCAACTTCTCTTCTAAACTATCTCTAGACCAAGAGGCTAAGAATCAAATCAAGTCATAAGGGGCATGGTATACTCCAGTAGACAACAAAACACAGTAAATCCAGCAGCTGTAGCATCAAGGATCCTTTATTTAAATGTAGTATAAACTACATATGCAGAATAAATATAAATCAAATGTAGTATAAACTACATATAAAAATGAGTATAAATCAAACCGGATTTGGCAAAATTAAGAATGCTTTCATCAGTGTAAAGAAAACAAATACAATACCCATTTATATAATACACACATAGAGTCACATGATAAATAATCATAAGTGCTTGTTAAGACCAAGGGGAAATAAACCACCTAGTTTGATGATCCACTTTTTCTTTCCTACTCAGTATATCATGCCAGCCCATTTTGTTTGATCTATGTGCAGTGATTTTGTCAATAATAATGAAATTAAAAAATGCACTTGGATGTACCAAAGTATGTTTGTAAATGAATAAATAACTCCCAAACGCTAAAGGTGGTCTGTCACAAAAACAGTCAATATTAGCAGAAAAAAGACAGAAAATCCACCCAAGGATGGCCAATCAACGAAATCCACAAGTGTTCCAGTTAAAATGTAGTCCTTTAATAAGAATAAAACTTCGACTTGAAAATAAAATGAAAAATAAAAAAGCTCAAAACTGTCCCTTGAAGATATCCGATAAGCGCTTTCGACGATCGTACGATCTGAGGAAGACAACAGTCTGCTATTCAGTCAGCTGTAACTGCTGTTGTAAGGCAAAAATATAAAGAATATTGTCTCATTCCCTCATGCCAGATGAGAATGCTTACTACATATGCTATGTAAGCAACATGTAATCACATGTCATCATTACTCTGAATAAAAGCATTGCTATGTGAGAAATTATCATAGCTTTTAATCTGGGATCCAATAAATCTGATTCGTTTTAAGAAAATTTTTGGAGTACTTCTGTTTTTAGAATTATCCGTGTGTTGGAAGTGTGTTGGAAGTATTTGTTACTGTTTGCTGCATGGTCTGAATAGACCGGAACTTGCATCTTCTTTAGCGTTTGGTACGTTCACATTCCTTGAAGGTCTGGCGGCTTGCTATCGGTCTGAAAAGACGCTATCCATAGGAGATACTTGGTTTGTTGCTCGCATTTTGCACTGGAAGCCGTTGAAGTAAGGCGTGGGTGAACGGAACATCCTAACGGCTTGTGTGTGGCTTGGCTGTCGATGCGGGTGCAACGTATAGGTAGCTGTACATCACTGAAAGTCTTATTTTCTGTTGTTGCAGCTCCCGCTTTGTTACCGGAGAGTTTATGAGAAGAGCTGAATTGGTTCTTTACCAGATAGTTGTATTGACTTTTACCAGGTACTTTCTGAAGGATATTCTGCTTCATTTTTGTTGCCATACCTGTTTATCAAGGGGTGCTAAGTAGTCATCCCTGATTACTTTCGGGCACACAGATATACAGTGAGGGGATTGTATATATACCAACATTGAAACGGCAACATTGTTTCAACGTGAAAGGTGAACAGTAGATACTTGGAATCTTTTTTCAGTCGTTTGGACAAGGTTGTGAAGGAACAATACATATCTAGGTAACATTTAGATGTGATGTTATTCAGTGCAGTGTATTATCATTGTTGAAAGTTATCTGAATTGCTATTTATATTTCATATTGAGCTGACACCAACATTTATTATATATTTTTATACAAATTGAATTAGCTCAGTTGGTGTAACAGTCGGCAAGGTGTTTTGGCTGGTTTGTTTTGTTTTTATTTTTAGTTATTTTATTAAGAGAAATTAACATCTATAAGTGTACACACCAGATATGTTTGACAACAGTGTCAGCAACCTGAACAGTCACCATAAGACTGACAAAACTTAGTCTGGGAGAAGTGGCTAGATTTGAACTAGCTACCTAAGATCACAAGTCAGATATCACTGTCTGAATCATAAGCTCCACACTAAATGTTGCTGTACAACTGTAACAGTACACAGTTGAAAGGATGACATCATCATTGTTTACAAGCTGGATGCTTATGCTAGAAAGTGGTTGAAGGGCACAACACATTGTACAGCTGCATCTCATATATGTAGTTGAAGAGTAGTCTACACGGCATGAGAGTGAAAGGCACTTTGACAGCTGGTCTCAAACCTCCTACCTATGTAGGTACCTAATCTAAAAAGTGCAGTTTCAAAGTCACATACTACAGGAGAAGTCATACTACAACTTTGAGATACTGCAGCTATTTAAGCATTATGTAATCATTGTTACCAAAAATGTGTTTTCCCTGAGGATGTTATAATTTGCTTGTTTAACACTGTGCAGATTAAAATGCATCTCATAATTAGAAGTGTACCTAATTGTGGTTGTGAGATAGCTAAGTGTATATGACAGTAATCACAGTTACTTTGTTTAAGCAAGGATGAACACAAACCATCTACCTATCTAGTTGCATGATCTCTAGATCACAGTATCAGCAACCAGTGCCACAGCAGAATTCTGACAATAGGTGATCCGTACAGTATCTGTGAAGGGATGACTTCAGCAGTGTATTGCCAAAGAGATGAGCCTGTGTTAAAATGACTTTTATAGCCATCTGGGGTTGTAATTGTTGCCACTACAAATATGTGTAAACCAATTGTGAATTCATTTACAGTCACACACGTGCTCTTAGAAGATAATTACTGCTGTATTTGAACCTCCTATGTATCTATTTACACATTCTAGAGAACAGTATAATAACAGTAGTGCCGCAGAAGAAGTCTGACTTTTAAAGTGTGAGATTGCACTTTAGAAATAATGATCTCATTAGTATGTTGCAGAGAAGATGTTGATATGAAAAGTGGGATAAGGGGATTGGGCACTCATCTACCTTTCTAAAGGTTTCCTCATGTGGAAGTGGATTGACTCCACCTGCTGTGAAAGTTATACCTACAGCCCTACACAGACAAGTTCACCACTGTGAGATTTGAACATACTCCCTATCTAGTTACATAATCTACATCACTGCATTAAATTCATAGGAGTCTGACTTCATGCGAGAAATACAACAATGCTGAGGAGATGACATCACCTTTTATTTGTAGAAGCCATGCTATGGTTAAAACTCAGTCCATTGATACTGGATTAGGGTTTTAGGCAAAACACATAACTTGAACAGAATGTTACACATTACAAATGCGAATGATTGCATTTCTATGTATTATGAGGCATATGCAGATATGGTAGTTAGAGCTATATTCGGACCACCTACTTAAGTAGTTGCACATTCTAGCGATCACTGTATGAACTAAAGGCTCCAGAGGAAAAGTCTGACTTTCATACT